>NW_025727995.1:0-88437 GCF_021461385.2 Schistocerca piceifrons | reverse complement strand
GACTCATCTTACTTTCTATGTTCTGAACCATGCCTGTGACAGTAGTTATAGATTCCGATGCTTCACTTCATGTATACTGTATCCCTTGGACCTTCTTATTGACCATGAAACACAGAAATTGCATCGGAATTAAATAAAAGAGGCACAATGCCGACTTAGGTACAAGAAGACTGACTCCTCTTACTGACTATGTTTTGAACCTTTCCTGTGAGACTAGTTATAGATTGCGTTGCTTCCCTTCAGGTTTACTGTATCCCTCTGACCTTCGTATTGACGATGAAACACAGAAATTGCATCGGAATTAAATACAAAAGGCACAATGCCGACTTAGGTACATGAAGACCGACACTTCCTAATGACTATGATTTGAACCATTCCTGTGACACTAGTTATGGATTCCGATGCGTCACTTCAGGTTTACTGTATCCCTCAGCCCTTGTTATTGACGATGAAACACAGAAATTGCATCGGAATTAAATACAAGAGGCACAATGCCGACTTAAGTACAAGAAGACTGACTCTTGTTACTGACTATGATTTGAACTATTCCTGTGAGACTAGTTATAGATTGTGATGCTTCCCTTCAGGTTTACTGTATCCCTCTGACCTTCTTATTGACGATGAAACACAGAAATTGCATCGGAATTAAATACAAAAGTCACAATGCCGACTTAAGTACATGAAGACCGACACTTCCTACTGACTATGATTTGAACCATTCCTGTGACACTAGTTATAGATTCCGATTCTTCACTTGAGGTTTACTGTATCCCTTGGACCTTCTTATTGACGATGAAACACATAAATTGCCTCGGAATTAAATACAAAAGGCACAATGCCGACTTAAGTACAAGAAGACTTACTCCTCTTACTGACTATGATTTGAGCATTTCCTGTGACACTAGTTATAGATTCCGATGCGTCACTTCAGGTTTACTGTATCCCTCTGACCTTCTTATTGACGATGAAACACAGAAATTGCATCGGAATTAAATACAAGAGGCACAAAGCCGACTTAAGTACAAGAAGACTGACTCTTCTTACTGACTATGATTTGAACCATTCCTGTGAGACTAGTTATAGATTGCGATGCTTCCCTTCATGTTAACTGTATCCCTCTGACCTTCTTATTGACGATGAAACACAGAAATTGCATCGGAATGAAATACAAAAGGCACAATGCCGACTTAAATACAAGAATACTGACTCATCTTACTGTCTACGTTCTGAACCATTCCTGTGACACCAGTTATACATTCCGATGCTTCACTTCAGGTTTACTGTATCCCTTGGACCTTCTTATTGACGATGAAATACAGAAATTGCATCGGAATTAACACAATAGGAACAAGGCCGACTTAAGTACAAAAAGACTGATTCCTCTTACTAACTATGTTTTGAACAATTCCTGTGACACTAGTTATAGATTCCGATGCTTCACTTCAGCTTTACTGTACCCCCTCTGACCTTCTTTTTGACAATGAAACACAGAAATTTCATCGGAATTAAATAGAAAGGGCACAATGCCGACTTAAGTACATGAAGACCGACACTTCCTTCGACTATGATTTGAACCATTCCTGTGACACTAGTTATAGATTCCGATGCTTCACTTGAGGTTTACTGTATCCCTTGGACCTTCTTATTGACGATGAAACACAGAAATTGCATCGGAATTAAATGCAAATGGCACAATGCCGACTTAAGTACAAGAAGACTGACTCATCTTACTGTCTATGTTCTGAACCATTCCTGTGACACTAGTTAAAGATTCCGACGCTTCACTCCAGGTTTACTGTATCCCTTGGACCTTCTTATTGACGATGAAGCACAGAAATTGCATCGGAATTAAATACAAAAGCACAATGCCGACTTAAGTACATGAAGACCGACTCTTGCTACTGACTATGTTTTGAACATTCCTGTGACACTATTTTAAATTATGATGCCTCACTTCAGGTTAACTGTATCCGTTGGACGTTCTTATTGACGATGGACACAGAAATTGCATCGGAATTAAATACAAAAGGCACAATGCCGATTTAAGTACATGAAGACCTAACTCTTCCTACTGACTATGTTTGAATCGTTCCTGTGACACTAGTTATAGATTCCGATGCTTCACTTGAGGTTTACTGTATCCCTTGGACCTTCTTATTGACGATGAAACACAGAAATTGCATCGGAACTTAATACCAAAGGCAACAATGCCGATTTAAGTACAAGGAAGACTGACTCATCTTACTGTCTATGTTTTACCATTCCTGTGACACTAGTTATAGATTCCGACGCTTCACTCCAGGTTTACTGTTTCCCTTGGACCTTCTTATTGACGATGAAACACAGATATTGCATCGGAATTCAATACAAAAGGCATAATGCCGACTTAAGTACATGAAGACCGACACTTCCAACTGACTATGATTTGAACATTCCTGTGACACTAGTTATAGATTCCGATGCTTCACCTGAGGTTTACTGTATCCCTTGGACCTTTTTATTGGACGATGAAACACAGGAATTTAATCGGTATTAAATGCAAAAATCACAATGCCGACTTAAGTACAAGGAGACTGACTCATCTTACTGTCTATGTTCTGAACCATTCTGTGACACTAGTTATAGATTCCGATGCTTCACTCCAGGTTTACTGTATCCCTTGTACCTTTTTATTGACGATGAAGCACAGAAATTGCATCGGAATTAAATACAAAAGGCACAATGCCGACTTAAGTACATGAAGACCGACTCTTCCTACTTACTATGTTTTGAACCATTCCTGTGCAACTAGTTATAGATTCCGATGCTTCACTTGAGGTTTACTGTATCCCTTGGACCTTCTTATTGACGATGAAACACAGAAATTGCGTCGGAATTAAATACAAAAGGCACAATGCCGACTTAATACAAGAAGACTGACTCATCTTACTGTCTATGTTCTGAACCATTCCTGTAACTCTAGCTATAGATTCCGATGCTTCACTTCAGGTTTACTGTATCCCTTGGACCTTCTTATTGACGATGAAATACAGAAATCGCATCGGAATTAACACAATAGGAACACGGCCGACTTAAGTACAAAAAGACTGACTCCTCTTACTAACTATGTTTTTGAACAATTCCTGTGACACTAGTTATAGATTCCGATGCTTCACTTCAGCTTTACTGTACCCCTCTGACCTACTTTTTGACGATGAAACAGAGAAATTACATCGGAATTAAATAGAAAAGGCACAATGCCGACTTAAGTACATGAAGACCGACCCTTCCTACTGACTATGATTTGAATCATTCCTGTGACACTAGTTTTAGATTCCGATGCTTCAATTGAGGTTTACTGTATCCTATGGACCTTCTTATTGACGATGAAACACAGAAATTGCATCGGAATTAAATGCAAAAGGCACAATGCCGACTTAAGTACAAGAAAACTGACTCATCTTACTGTCTATGTTCTGAACCATTCCTATGACACTAGTTATAGATTCCGACGCTTCACTCCAGGTTTACTGTATCCCTTGGACCTTCTTATTGACGATGAAGCACAGAAATTGCATCGGAATTAAATACAAAAGGCACAATGCCGACTTAAGTACATGAAGACCGACTCTTCCTACTGACTATGTTTTGAACCATTCCTGTGACACTAGTTATAGATTCCGATGCTTCACTTGAGGTTTACTGTATCCCTTGGACCTTCTTATTGACGATGAAACACAGAAATTGCATCGGAATTAAATACAAAAGGCACAATGCCGACTTAAGTACAAGAAGACTGACTCTTCCTAATGTCTATGTTTTGAACCATTCCTGTGTCACTAGTTATAAATTACGATGCCTCACTTCAGGTTAACTGTACCCCTTGGACGTTCTTATTGACGATGACACACAGAAATTGCATCGGAAATAAATACAAAAGGCACAATGCCGATTTAAGTACATGAAGACTAACTCTTCCTACTGACTATGTTTGAACCGTTCCTGTGACACTAGTTATAGATTCCGATGCTTCACTTGAGGTTTACTGTATCCCTTGGACCTTCTTATTGACGATGAACCACAGAAATTGCATCGGAATTTAATACAAAACGTACAATGCCGACTAAAGTACAAGAAGACTGACTCTTCCTACTGTCTATGTTTTGAACCATTCCTGTGACACTAGTTATAGATTCCGAAGCTTCACTTGAGGTTTACTGTATCCCTTGGACCTTCTTATAGACGATGAAACACAGAAATTGCCTCGGAATTAAATACAAAAGGCACAATGACGACCTAAGTACAAGAAGGCTGACTCGTTTTACTGACTATGCTTTGAACCATTCCTGTGAGACTAGTTATAGATTGCGATGCTTCACTTCGGGTTTACTGTATCCCTCTGACCTTCTTATTGACGATGAAACACAGAAATTGCATCGGAATTAAATACAAAAGGCACAATGCCGACTTACATACATGAAGACCGACACTTAATACTGACTATGATTTGAACCATTGCTGTGACACTAGTTATAGATTCCGATGCGTCACTTCAGGTTTACTGTATCCCTCGGACCTTCTTATTGACGATGAAACACAGAAATTGCATCGGAATTAAATACAAGAGGCACAATGCCGACTTAAGTACACGAAGACTGACTCTTCTTACTGACTATGATTTGAAACATTCCTGTGAGACTAGTTATAGATTGCGATGCTTCCCTTCAGGTTAACTGAATCCCTCTGACCTTCTTACTGACGATGAAACACAGAAATTGCATCGGAATTAAATACAAAAGGCACAATGCCGACTTAAGTACATGAAGACCGACACTTCCTACTGACTATGATTTGAATCATTCCTGTGACACTAGTTATAGATTCCGATGCTTCACTTGAGGTTTACTGTATCCCTTGGACCTTCTTATTGGCGATGAAACACAGAAATTGCATCGGGATTAAATGCAAAAGGCACAATGCCGCCTTAAGTACAAGAACACTGACTCATCTTACTGTCTATGGTCTGAACCATTCCTGTGACACTAGTTATAGCTTCCGACGCTTCACTCCAGGTTTACTGTATCCCTTGGACCTTCTTATTGACGATGAAGCACAGAAATTGCATCTGAATTAAATACAAAAGGCACAATGCCGACTTAGGTACATGAAGACCGACTCATCCTACTGACTGTGTTTTGTACCATTCCTGTGACACTAGTTATAGATTCCGATGCTTCACTTGACTTTTACTGTATCCCTTGGACCTTCTTATTGACGATGAAACACAGAAATTGCATCGGAATTTAATACAAAACGCACAATGCCGACTTAAGTACAAGAAGACTGACTCTTCCTACTGTCTATATTTGAACCATTCCTGTGACACTAGTTATAGATTCCGATGCGTCACTTCAGGTTTACTGTATCCCTCTGAAATTCTTATTGACGATGAAACACAGAAATTGCATCGGAATTAAATACAAGAGGCACAATGCCGACTTAAGTACACGAAGACTGACTCTTCTTACTGACTATGATTTGAACCATTCCTGTGAGACTAGTTATAGATTGCGATGCTTCCCTTCAGGTTAACTGAATCCCTCTGAACTTCTTACTGACGATGAAACACAGAAATTGTATCGGAATTAAATACAAAAGGCACAATGCCGACTTAAGTACATGAAGACCGACACTTCCTACTGACTATGATTTGAATCATTCCTGTGACACTAGTTATAGATTCCGATGCTTCACTTGAGGTATACTGTATCCCTTGGACCTTCTTATTGACGATGAAACACAGAAATTGCATCGGGATTAAATGCAAAAGGCACAATGCCGCCTTAAGTACAAGAACACTGACTCATCTTACTGTCTATGCTCTGAACCATTCCTGTGACACTAGTTATATATTCCGACGCTTCACTCCAGGTTTACTGTATCCCTTGGACCTTCTTATTGACGATGAAGCGCAGAAATTCCATCGGAATTAAATACAAAAGGCACAATGCCGACTTAGGTACATGAAGACCGACTCATCCTACTGACTGTGTTTTGTACCATTCCTGTGACACTAGTTATAGATTCCGATGCTTCACTTGAGGTTTACTGTATCCCTTGGACCTTCTTATTGACGATGAAACACAGAAATTGCATCGGAATTTAATACAAAACGCACAATGCCGACTTAAGTACAAGAAGACTGACTCTTCCTACTGTCTATGTTTTGAACCATTCCTGTGACACTAGTTATAGAGTCCGATGCTTCACTTGAGGTTTACTGTATCCCTTGGACCTTCTTATTGACGACGAAACACAGAAATTGCCTCGGAAATAAATACAAAAGCACAATGACGACTTAAGTACAAGAATTCTGACTCGTTTTACTGACTATGTTTTGAACCATTCCTGTGAGACTAGTTATAGATTGCGATGCTTCACTTCGGGTTTACTGTATCCCTCTGACCTTTTTATTGACGATGAAACACAGAAATTGCATCGGAATTAAATACAAAAGGCACAATGCCGACTTACGTACATGAAAACCGACACTTCCTACTGACTATGATTTGAACCATTCCTGTGACACTAGTTATAGATTCCGATGCGTCACTTCAGGTTTACTGTATCCCTCTGACCTTCTTATTGACGATGAAACACAGAAATTGCATCGGAATTAAATACAAGAGGCACAATGCCGACTTAAGTACACGAAGACTGACTCTTCTTACTGACTATGATTTGAACCATTCCTGTGAGACTAGTTATAGATTGCGATGCGTCCCTTCAGGTTAACTGAATCCCTCTGACCTTCTTACTGACGATGAAACACAGAAATTGCATCGGAATTAAATACAAAAGGCACAATGCCGACTTAAGTACATGAAGACCGACACTTCCTACTGACTATGATTTGAACCATTCCTGTGACATTAGTTATAGATTCCGATGCTTCACTTCAGGTTTACTGTATCCCTTGGACCTTCTTATTGACCATGAAATACAGAAATCGCATCGGAATTAACACAATAGAAACACTGCCGACTTAAGTACTAAAAGACTGACTCCTCTTACTGACTATGTTTTGAACCATTCCTGTGAGACTAGTTATAGATTCCGATGCTTCACTTCAGCTTTACTGTATCCCTTGGACCTTCTTATTGACGATGAAATACAGAAATCACATCGGAATTAACACAATAGGCACACTGCCGACTTAAGTACAAAAAGACTGACTCCTCTTACTGACTATGATTTGAACCATTCCTGTGACACTAGTTATAGATTCCGATGCTTCACTTCAGCTTTACTGTACCCCTCTGACCTACTTTTTGACGATGAAACACAGAAATTTCATCGGAATTAAATAGAAAAGGCACAATGCCGACTTAAGTACAAGGAGACTGACCCTTCCTACTGTCTATGTTTTGAACCATTCCTGTGACTCTAGTTATAGATTCCGATGCTTCACTTCAGGTTTACTGTATCCCTTGGACCTTCTTATTGACGATGAAACACAGAAATTGCCTCGGAATTAAATACAATAGGCACAATGCCGACTTAAGTACAAGAAGACTGACTCCTTTTACTGACTATGCTTTGAACCATTCCTGTGACACTAGTTATAGATTCTGATGCTTCACTTCAGCTTTACTGTACCCCTCTGACCTACTTTTTGACGATGAAACACAGAAATTGCATCGGAATTAAATAGAAAAGGCACAATGCCGACTGAAGTACAAGAAGACTGACTCTTCCTACTGTCTATGATTTGAACCATTCCTGTGACACTAGTTATAGATTCCGATGCTTCACTTCAGGTTTACTGTATCCCTTGGACCTTTTTATTGACGATGAAACACAGAAATTGCCTCGGAATTAAATACAAAAGGCACAATGCCGACTTAAGTACAAGAAGACTGACTCCTTTACTGACTATGTTTTGAACCATTCCTGTGAGACTAGTTATAGATTGCGATGTTTCCCTTCAGGTTTACTGTATCCCTCTGACCTTCTTATTGGCGATGAAACACAGAAATTGCATCGGAATTAAATACAAAAGGCACAATGCCGACTTAAGTACATGAAGACCGACACTTCCTTTTGACTATGATTTGAACCACTCCTGTGACACTAGTTATAGATTCCGATGCGTCACTTCAGGTTTACTGTATCACTCTGACCTTCTTATTGACGATGAAACACAGAAATTGCATCGGAATTAAAAACAAGAGGCACAATGCCGACTTTAGTACAAGAAGACTGACTCTTCTTACTGACTATGATTTGAACCATTCCTGTGAGACTAGTTATAGATTGCGATGCTTCCCTTCAGGTTTACTGAATCCCTCTGACCTTCGTATTGACAATGAAACACAGTAATTACATCGGAATTAAATACAAAAGGCACAATGCCGACTTAAGTACATGAAGAGCGACACTTCCTACTGACTATGATTTGAACCATTCCTGTGACACTAGTTATAGATTCCGATGCTTCACTTGAGGTTTACTGTATCCCTTGGACCTTCTTATTGACGATGAAACACAGAAATTGCCTCGGAATTAAAAACAAAAGGCACAATGCCGACTTAAGTACAAGAAGACTGACTCCTTTTACTGACTATGTTTTGAACCATTCCTTGGAGACTACTTATAGATTGCGATGCTTCACTTCAGTTTAACTGTATCCCTCTGACCTTCTTATTGACGACGAAACACAGAAATTGCATCGGAATTAAATACAAAAGGCACAATGCCGACTTACATACATGAAGACCGACACTTCCTACTGACTATGATTTGAACCATTCCTGTGACACTAGTTATAGATTCCGATGCGTCACTTCAGGTTTACTGTATCCCTCTAACCTTCTTATTGACGATGAAACACAGAAATTGCATCGGAATTAAATACAAGAGGCACAATGCCGACTTAAGTACAAGGAGACTGACTCTTCTTACTGACTATGATTTGAACCATTCCTGTGAGACTAGTTATAGATTGCGATGCTTCAGGTTAACTGTATCCCTCTGACCTTCTTATTGACGATGAAACACAGAAATTGCATCGGAATTAAAAGCAAAAGGCACAATGCCGACTTAAGTACAAAAAGACTGACTCATCTTACTGTCTATGCTCGGAACCATTCCTGAGACACTAGCTATAGATTCCGATGCTTCACTTGAGGTTTACTGTATCCCATGGACCTTCTTATTGACGATGAAACACAGAAATTGCATCGGAATTAAATACAAAAGGCACAATGCCGACTTAAGTACAAGAGGACTGACACATCTTACTGTCTATGCTCTGAGCCATTCCTGTGACACTAGTTATAGATTCCGATGCTTCACTTCAGGTTTACTGTATCCCTTGGACCTTCTGATTGGCGATGAAACACAGAAATTGCATCGGAATTAAATACAAAAGGCACAATGCCGATTTAAGTACATGAAGACCGACACTTCCTTTTGACTATGATTTGAACCACTCCTGTGACACTAGTTATAGATTGCGACGCTTCAGGTTAACTGTATCCCTCTGACCTTCTTATTGACGATGAAACACAGAAATTGCCTCGGAATTAAATACAAAAGCACAATGACGACTTAAGTACAAGAATTCTGACTCGTTTTACTGACTATGTTTTGAACCATTCCTGTGAGACTAGTTATAGATTGCGATGCTTCACTTCGGGTTTACTGTATCCCTCTGACCTTTTTATTGACGATGAAACACAGAAATTGCATCGGAATTAAATACAAAAGGCACAATGCCGACTTACGTACATGAAGACCGACACTTCCTACTGACTATGATTTGAACCATTCCTGTGACACTAGTTATAGATTCCGATGCGTCACTTCAGGTTTACTGTATCCCTCTGACCTTCTTATTGACGATGAAACACAGAAATTGCATCGGAATTAAATACAAGAGGCACAATGCCGACTTAAGTACACGAAGACTGACTCTTCTTACTGACTATGATTTGAACCATTCCTGTGAGACTAGTTATAGATTGCGATGCGTCCCTTCAGGTTAACTGAATCCCTCTGACCTTCTTACTGACGATGAAACACAGAAATTGCATCGGAATTAAATACAAAAGGCACAATGCCGACTTAAGTACATGAAGACCGACACTTCCTACTGACTATGATTTGAACCATTCCTGTGACATTAGTTATAGATTCCGGTGCTTCACTTGAGGTTTACTGTATCCCTTCGACCTTCTTTTTGACGATGAAACACAGAAATTGCATCGGAATTAAATGCAAAATGCACAATGCCGACTTAAGTACAAGAACACTGACTCATCTTACTGTCTATGTTCTGAACCATTCCTGTGACACTAGTTATAGATTCCGACGCTTCACTCCAGGATTACTGTATCCCTTGGACGTTCTTATTGACGATGGAGCTCAGAAATTGCATCGGAATTAAATACAAAAGGCACAATGCCGACTTAAGTACATGAAGACCGACTCTTCCTACTGACTATGTTTTGAACCATTCCTGTGACACTAGTTATAGATTCCGATGCTTCACTTGAGGTTTACTCTATCCCATGGACCTTCTTATTGACGATGAAACACAGAAATTGCATCGGAATTAAATACAAAAGGCACAATGCCGACTTAAGTACAAGAAGACTGACTCATCTTACTGTCTATGTTCTGAACCATACCTGTGACACTAGTTATAGATTCCGATGCTTCACTTCAGGTTTACTGTATCCCTTGGACCGTCTTATTGACGATGAAATACAGAAATCGCATAGGAATTAACACAATAGGAACACTGCCGACTTAAGTACAAAAAGACTGACTCCTCTTACTGACTATGTTTTGAACCATTCCTGTGACACTAGTTATAGATTCCGATGCTTCACTTCAGGTTTACTGTATCCCTTGGACCTTCTTATTGACGATGAAATACAGAAATCACATCGGAATTAACACAATAGGCACACTGCCGACTTAAGTACAAAAAGACTGACTCCTCTTACTGACTATGTTTTGAACCATTCCTGTGACACTAGTTATAGATTCCGATGCTTCACTTCAGCTTTACTGTACCCCTCTGACCTACTTTTTGACGATGAAACACAGAAATTTCATCGGAATTAAATAGAAAATTGCACAATGCCGACTTAAGTACAAGAAGACTGACCCTTCCTACTGTCTATGTTTTGAACCATTCCTGTGACTCTACTTATAGATTCCGATGCTTCACTTCAGGTTTGCTGTATCCCTTGGACCTTCTTATTGACGATGAAACACAGAAATTGCCTCGGAATTAAATACAATAGGCACAATGCCGACTTAAGTACAAGAAGACTGATTCCTTTTACTGACTATGCTTTGAACCATTCCTGTGACACTAGTTATAGATTCTGATGCTTCACTTCAGCTTTACTGTACCCCTCTGACCTACTTTTTGACGATGAAACACAGAAATTGCATCGGAATTAAATAGAAAAGGCACAATGCCGACTTAAGTACAAGAAGACTGACTCTTCCTACTGTCTATGATTTGAACCATTCCTGTGACACTAGTTGTAGATTCCGATGCTTCACTTCAGGTTTACTGTATCCCTTGGACCTTCTTATTGACGATGAAACACAGAAATTGCCTCGGAATTAAATACAAAAGGCACAATGCCGACTTAAGTACAAGAAGACTGACTCCTTTACTGACTATGTTTTGAACCATTCCTGTGAGACTAGTTATAGATTGCGATGTTTCCCTTCAGGTTTACTGTATCCCTCTGACCATCTTATTGGCGATGAAACACAGAAATTGCATCGGAATTAAATACAAAAGGCACAATGCCGACTTAAGTACATGAAGACCGACACTTCCTTTTGACTATGATTTGAACCACTCCTGTGACACTAGTTATAGATTCCGATGCGTCACTTCAGGTTTACTGTATCACTCTGACCTTCTTATTGACGATGAAACACAGAAATTGCATCGGAATTAAATACAAGAGGCACAATGCCGACTTTAGTACAAGAAGACTGACTCTTCTTACTGACTATGATTTGAACCATTCCTGTGAGACTAGTTATAGATTGCGATGCTTCCCTTCAGGTTTACTGAATCCCTCTGACCTTCTTATTGACAATGAAACACAGTAATTACATCGGAATTAAATACAAAAGGCACAATGCCGACTTAAGTACATGAAGAGCGACACTTCCTACTGACTATGATTTGAACCATTCCTGTGACACTAGTTATAGATTCCGATGCTTCACTTGAGGTTTACTGTATCCCTTGGAGCTTCTTATTGACGATGAAACACAGAAATTGCCTCGGAATTAAATACAAAAGGCACAATGCCGACTTAAGTACAAGAAGACTGACTCCTTTTACTGACTATGTTTTGAACCATTCCTGTGAGACTACTTATAGATTGCGATTTTTCACTTCAGTTTAACTGTATCCCTCTGACCTGCTTATTGACGACGAAACACAGAAATTGCATCGGAATTAAATACAAAGGGCACAATGCCGAATTACGTACATGAAGACCGACACTTCCTACTGACTATGATTTGAACCATTCCTGTGGCACTAGTTATAGATTCCGATGCGTCACTTCAGGTTTACTGTATCCCTCTGACCTTCTTATTGACGATGAAACACAGAAATTGCATCGGAATTAAATACAAGAGGCACAATGCCGACTTAAGTACAAAAAGACTGACTCATCTTACTGTCTATGCTCGGAACCATTCCTGTGACACTAGCTATAGATTCCGATGCTTCACTTGAGGTTTACTGTATCCCTTGGACCCTCTTATTGACGATGAAACACAGAAATTGCATCGGAATTAAATACAAAAGGCACAATGCCGACTTAAGTACAAGAGGACTGATACATCTTACTGTCTATGCTCTGAGCCATTCCTGTGACACTAGTTATAGATTCCGATGCTTCACTTAAGGTTTACTGTATCCCTTGGACCTTCTTATTGACGATGAAATACAGAAATCGCATCGGAATTAACACAATAGAAACACTGCCGACTTAAGTACTAAAAGACTGACTCCTCTTACTGACTATGTTTTGAACCATTCCTGTGAGACTAGTTATAGATTCCGATGCTTCACTTCAGCTTTACTGTATCCCTTGGACCTTCTTATTGACGATGAAATACAGAAATCACATCGGAATTAACACAATAGGCACACTGCCGACTTAAGTACAAAAAGACTGACTCCTCTTACTGACTATGTTTTGAACCATTCCTGTGACACTAGTTATAGATTCCGATGCTTCACTTCAGCTTTACTGTACCCCTCTGACCTACTTTTTGACGATGAAACACAGAAATTTCATCGGAATTAAATAGAAAAGGCACAATGCCGACTTAAGTACAAGAAGACTGACCCTTCCTACTGTCTATGTTTTGAACCATTCCTGTGACTCTAGTTATAGATTCCGATGCTTCACTTCAGGTTTACTGTATCCCTTGGACCTTCTTATTGACGATGAAATACAGAAATCGCATCGGAATTAACACAATAGGAACACGGCCGACTTAAGTACAAAAAGACTGACTCCTCTTACTAACTATGTTTTGAATAATTCCTGTGACACTAGTTATAGATTCCGATGCTTCACTTCAGCTTTACTGTACCCCTCTGACCTACTTTTTGACGATGAAACAGAGAAATTACATCGGAATTAAATAGAAAAGGCACAATGCCGACTTAAGTACATGAAGACCGACCCTTCCTACTGACTATGATTTGAATCATTCCTGTGACACTAGTTTTAGATTCCGATGCTTCAATTGAGGTTTACTGTATCCTATGGACCTTCTTATTGACGATGAAACACAGAAATTGCATCGGAATTAAATGCAAAAGGCACAATGCCGACTTAAGTACAAGAAAACTGACTCATCTCACTGTCTATGTTCTGAACCATTCCTATGACACTAGTTATAGATTCCGACGCTTCACTCCAGGTTTACTGTATCCCTTGGACCTTCTTATTGACGATGAAGCACAGAAATTGCATCGGAATTAAATACAAAAGGCACAATGCCGACTTAAGTACATGAAGACCGACTCTTCCTACTGACTATGTTTTGTACCATTCCTGTGACACTAGTTATAGATTCCGATGCTTCACTTGAGGTTTACTGTATCCCTTGGACCTTCTTATTGACGATGAAACACAGAAATTGCATCGGAATTAAATACAAAAGGCACAATGCCGACTTAAGTACAAGAAGACTGACTCTTCCTAATGTCTATGTTTTGAACCATTCCTGTGACACTAGTTATAGATTCCGAAGCTTCACTTGAGGTTTACTGTATCCCTTGGACCTTCTTATAGACGATGAAACACAGAAATTGCCTCGGAATTAAATACAAAAGGCACAATAACGACTTAAGTACAAGAAGGCTGACTCGTTTTACTGACTATGCTTTGAACCATTCCTGTGAGACTAGTTATAGATTGCGATGCTTCACTTCGGGTTTACTGTATCCCTCTGACCTTCTTATTGACGATGAAACACAGAAATTGCATCGGAATTAAATACAAAAGGCACAATGCCGACTTACATACATGAAGACCGACACTTAATACTGACTATGATTTGAACCATTGCTGTGACACTAGTTATAGATTCCGATGCGTCACTTCAGGTTTACTGTATCCCTCTGACCTTCTTATTGACGATGAAACACAGAAATTGCATCGGAATTAAATACAAGAGGCACAATGCCGACTTAAGTACACGAAGACTGACTCTTCTTACTGACTATGATTTGAAACATTCCTGTGAGACTAGTTATAGATTGCGATGCTTCCCTTCAGGTTAACTGAATCCCTCTGACCTTCTTACTGACGATGAAACACAGAAATTGCATCGGAATTAAATACAAAAGGCACAATGCCGACTTAAGTACATGAAGACCGACACTTCCTACTGACTATGATTTGAATCATTCCTGTGACACTAGTTATAGATTCCGATGCTTCACTTGAGGTTTACTGTATCCCTTGGACCTTCTTATTGGCGATGAAACACAGAAATTGCATCGGGATTAAATGCAAAAGGCACAATGCCGCCTTAAGTACAAGAACACTGACTCATCTTACTGTCTATGGTCTGAACCATTCCTGTGACACTAGTTATAGATTCCGACGCTTCACTCCAGGTTTACTGTATCCCTTGGACCTTCTTATTGACGATGAAGCACAGAAATTGCATCTGAATTAAATACAAAAGGCACAATGTCGACTTAGGTACATGAAGACCGACTCATCCTACTGACTGTGTTTTGTACCATTCCTGTGACACTAGTTATAGATTCCGATGCTTCACTTGACTTTTACTGTATCCCTTGGACCTTCTTATTGACGATGAAACACAGAAATTGCATCGGAATTTAATACAAAACGCACAATGCCGACTTAAGTACAAGAAGACTGACTCTTCCTACTGTCTATGTTTTGAACCATTCCTGTGACACTAGTTATAGATTCCGATGCTTCACTTGAGGTTTACTGTATCCCTTGGACCTTCTTATTGACGACGAAACACAGAAATTGCCTCGGAATTAAATACAAAAGCACAATGACGACTTAAGTACAAGAAGGCTGACTCGTTTTACTGACTATGTTTTGAACCATTCCTGTGACACTAGTTATAGATTGCGATGCTTCACTTCGGGTTTACTGTATTCCTCTGACCTTCTTATTGACGATGAAACACAGAAATTGCATCGGAATTAAATACAAAAGGCACAATGCCGACTTACGTACATGAAGACCGACACTTCCTACTGACTATGATTTGAACCATTCCTGTGACACTAGTTATAGATTCCGATGCGTCACTTCAGGTTTACTGTATCCCTCTGACCTTCTTATTGACGATGAAACACAGAAATTGCATCGGAATTAAATACAAGAGGCACAATGCCGACTTAAGTACACGAAGACTGACTCTTCTTACTGACTATGATTTGAACCATTCCTGTGAGACTAGTTATAGATTGCGATGCTTCCCTTCAGGTTAACTGAATCCCTCTGACCTTCTTACTGACGATGAAACACAGAAATTGTATCGGAATTAAATACAAAAGGCACAATGCCGACTTAAGTACATGAAGACCGACACTTCCTACTGACTATGATTTGAATCATTCCTGTGACACTAGTTATAGATTCCGATGCTTCACTTGAGGTATACTGTATCCCTTGGACCTTCTTATTGACGATGAAACACAGAAATTGCATCGGGATTAAATGCAAAAGGCACAATGCCGCCTTAAGTACAAGAACACTGACTCATCTTACTGTCTATGCTCTGAACCATTCCTGTGACACTAGTTATATATTCCGACGCTTCACTCCAGGTTTACTGTATCCCTTGGTCCTTCTTATTGACGATGAAGCGCAGAAATTCCATCGGAATTAAATACAAAAGGCACAATGCCGACTTAGGTACATGAAGACCGACTCATCCTACTGACTGTGTTTTGTACCATTCCTGTGACACTAGTTATAGATTCCGATGCTTCACTTGAGGTTTACTGTATCCCTTGGACCTTCTTATTGACGATGAAACACAGAAATTGCATCGGAATTTAATACAAAACGCACAATGCCGACTTAAGTACAAGAAGACTGACTCTTCCTACTGTCTATGTTTTGAACCATTCCTGTGACACTAGTTATAGAGTCCGATGCTTCACTTGAGGTTTACTGTATCCCTTGGACCTTCTTATTGACGACGAAACACAGAAATTGCCTCGGAATTAAATACAAAAGCACAATGACGACTTAAGTACAAGAATTCTGACTCGTTTTACTGACTATGTTTTGAACCATTCCTGTGAGACTAGTTATAGATTGCGATGCTTCACTTCGGGTTTACTGTATCCCTCTGACCTTTTTATTGACGATGAAACACAGAAATTGCATCGGAATTAAATACAAAAGGCACAATGCCGACTTACGTACATGAAAACCGACACTTCCTACTGACTATGATTTGAACCATTCCTGTGACACTAGTTATAGATTCCGATGCGTCACTTCAGGTTTACTGTATCCCTCTGACCTTCTTATTGACGATGAAACACAGAAATTGCATCGGAATTAAATACAAGAGGCACAATGCCGACTTAAGTACACGAAGACTGACTCTTCTTACTGACTATGATTTGAACCATTCCTGTGAGACTAGTTATAGATTGCGATGCGTCCCTTCAGGTTAACTGAATCCCTCTGACCTTCTTACTGACGATGAAACACAGAAATTGCATCGGAATTAAATACAAAAGGCACAATGCCGACTTAAGTACATGAAGACCGACACTTCCTACTGACTATGATTTGAACCATTCCTGTGACATTAGTTATAGATTCCGATGCTTCACTTCAGGTTTACTGTATCCCTTGGACCTTCTTATTGACGATGAAATACAGAAATCGCATCGGAATTAACACAATAGAAACACTGCCGACTTAAGTACTAAAAGACTGACTCCTCTTACTGACTATGTTTTGAACCATTCCTGTGAGACTAGTTATAGATTCCGATGCTTCACTTCAGCTTTACTGTATCCCTTGGACCTTCTTATTGACGACGAAATACAGAAATCACATCGGAATTAACACAATAGGCACACTGCCGACTTAAGTACAAAAAGACTGACTCCTCTTACTGACTATGTTTTGAACCATTCCTGTGACACTAGTTATAGATTCCGATGCTTCACTTCAGCTTTACTGTACCCCTCTGACCTACTTTTTGACGATGAAACACAGAAATTTCATCGGAATTAAATAGAAAAGGCACAATGCCGACTTAAGTACAAGGAGACTGACCCTTCCTACTGTCTATGTTTTGAACCATTCCTGTGCCTCTAGTTATAGATTCCGATGCTTCACTTCAGGTTTACTGTATCCCTTGGACCTTCTTATTGACGATGAAACACAGAAATTGCCTCGGAATTAAATACAATAGGCACAATGCCGACTTAAGTACAAGAAGACTGACTCCTTTTACTGACTATGCTTTGAACCATTCCTGTGACACTAGTTATAGATTCTGATGCTTCACTTCAGCTTTACTGTACCCCTCTGACCTACTTTTTGACGATGAAACACAGAAATTGCATCGGAATTAAATAGAAAAGGCACAATGCCGACTGAAGTACAAGAAGACTGACTCTTCCTACTGTCTATGATTTGAACCATTCCTGTGACACTAGTTATAGATTCCGATGCTTCACTTCAGGTTTACTGTATCCCTTGGACCTTTTTATTGACGATGAAACACAGAAATTGCCTCGGAATTAAATACAAAAGGCACAATGCCGACTTAAGTACAAGAAGACTGACTCCTTTACTGACTAAGTTTTGAACCATTCCTGTGAGACTAGTTATAGATTGCGATGTTTCCCTTCAGGTTTACTGTATCCCTCTGACATTCTTATTGGCGATGAAACACAGAAATTGCATCGGAATTAAATACAAAAGGCACAATGCCGACTTAAGTACATGAAGACCGACACTTCCTTTTGACTATGATTTGAACCACTCCTGTGACACTAGTTATAGATTCCGATGCGTCACTTCAGGTTTACTGTATTACTCTGACCTTCTTATTGACGATGAAACACAGAAATTGCATCGGAATTAAAACAAGAGGCACAATGCCGACTTTAGTACAAGAAGACTGACTCTTCTTACTGACTATGATTTGAACCATTCCTGTGAGACTAGTTATAGATTGCGATGCTTCCCTTCAGGTTTACTGAATCCCTCTGACCTTCGTATTGACAATGAAACACAGTAATTACATCGGAATTAAATACAAAAGGCACAATGCCGACTTAAGTACATGAAGAGCGACACTTCCTACTGACTATGATTTGAACCATTCCTGTGACACTAGTTATAGATTCCGATGCTTCACTTGAGGTTTACTGTATCCCTTGGACCTTCTTATTGACGATGAAACACAGAAATTGCCTCGGAATTAAAAACAAAAGGCACAATGCCGACTTAAGTGAAGAAGACTGACTCCTTTTACTGACTATGTTTTGAACCATTCCTTGGAGACTACTTATAGATTGCGATGCTTCACTTCAGTTTAACTGTATCCCTCTGACCTTCTTATTGACGACGAAACACAGAAATTGCATCGGAATTAAATACAAAAGGCACAATGCCGACTTACATACATGAAGACCGACACTTCCTACTGACTATGATTTGAACCATTCCTGTGACACTAGTTATAGATTCCGATGCGTCACTTCAGGTTTACTGTATCCCTCTAACCTTCTTATTGACGATGAAACACAGAAATTGCATCGGAATTAAATACAAGAGGCACAATGCCGACTTAAGTACAAGGAGACTGACTCTTCTTACTGACTATGATTTGAACCATTCCTGTGAGACTAGTAATAGATTGCGATGCTTCAGGTTAACTGTATCCCTCTGACCTTCTTATTGACGATGAAACACAGAAATTGCATCGGAATTAAAAGCAAAAGGCACAATGCCGACTTAAGTACAAAAAGACTGACTCATCTTACTGTCTATGCTCGGAACCATTCC
Organism: Schistocerca piceifrons; assembly: GCF_021461385.2. Taxonomy (NCBI): domain Eukaryota; kingdom Metazoa; phylum Arthropoda; class Insecta; order Orthoptera; family Acrididae; genus Schistocerca; species Schistocerca piceifrons. The sequence continues at coordinate 68,836 of NW_025727995.1, read as the reverse complement.
TGAGACACTAGCTATAGATTCCGATGCTTCACTTGAGGTTTACTGTATCCCATGGACCTTCTTATTGACGATGAAACACAGAAATTGCATCGGAATTAAATACAATAGGCACAATGGCGACTTAAGTACAAGAGGACTGACACATCTTACTGTCTATGCTCTGAGCCATTCCTGTGACACTAGTTATAGATTCCGATGCTTCACTTCAGGTTTACTGTATCCCTTGGACCTTCTGATTGACGATGAAACACAGAAATTGCATCGGAATTAAATACAAAAGGCACAATGCCGACTTAAGTACACGAAGACTGACTCTTCTTACTGACTATGATTTGAACCATTCCTGTGAGACTAGTTATAGATTGCGATGCGTCCCTTCAGGTTAACTGAATCCCTCTGACCTTCTTACTGACGATGAAACACAGAAATTGCATCGGAATTAAATACAAAAGGCACAATGCCGACTTAAGTACATGAAGACCGACACTTCCTACTGACTATGATTTGAACCATTCCTGTGACATTAGTTATAGATTCCGGTGCTTCACTTGAGGTTTACTGTATCCCTTGGACCTTCTTTTTGACGATGAAACACAGAAATTGCATCGGAATTAAATGCAAAATGCACAATGCCGACTTAAGTACAAGAACACTGACTCATCTTACTGTCTATGTTCTGAACCATTCCTGTGACACTAGTTATAGATTCCGACGCTTCACTCCAGGATTACTGTATCCCTTGGACGTTCTTATTGACGATGGAGCTCAGAAATTGCATCGGAATTAAATACAAAAGGCACAATGCCGACTTAAGTACATGAAGACCGACTCTTGCTACTGACTATGTTTTGAACCATTCCTGTGACACTAGTTACAGATTCCGATGCTTCACTTGAGGTTTACTCTATCCCATGGACCTTCTTATTGACGATGAAACACAGAAATTGCATCGGAATTAAATACAAAAGGCACAATGCCGACTTAAGTACAAGAAGACTGACTCATCTTACTGTCTATGTTCTGAACCATACCTGTGACACTAGTTATAGATTCCGATGCTTCACTTCAGGTTTACTGTATCCCTTGGACCGTCTTATTGACGATGAAATACAGAAATCGCATAGGAATTAACACAATAGGAACACTGCCGACTTAAGTACAAAAAGACTGACTCCTCTTACTGACTATGTTTTGAACCATTCCTGTGACACTAGTTATAGATTCCGATGCTTCACTTCAGGTTTACTGTATCCCTTGGACCTTCTTATTGACGATGAAATACAGAAATCACATCGGAATTAACACAATAGGCACACTGCCGACTTAAGTACAAAAAGACTGACTCCTCTTACTGACTATGTTTTGAACCATTCCTGTGACACTAGTTATAGATTCCGATGCTTCACTTCAGCTTTACTGTACCCCTCTGACCTACTTTTTGACGATGAAACACAGAAATTTCATCGGAATTAAATAGAAAAGGCACAATGCCGACTTAAGTACAAGAAGACTGACCCTTCCTACTGTCTATGTTTTGAACCATTCCTGTGACTCTACTTATAGATTCCGATGCTTCACTTCAGGTTTGCTGTATCCCTTGGACCTTCTTATTGACGATGAAACACAGAAATTGCCTCGGAATTAAATACAATAGGCACAATGCCGACTTAAGTACAAGAAGACTGACTCCTTTTACTGACTATGCTTTGAACCATTCCTGTGACACTAGTTATAGATTCTGATGCTTCACTTCAGCTTTACTGTACCCCTCTGACCTACTTTTTGACGATGAAACACAGAAATTGCATCGGAATTAAATAGAAAAGGCACAATGCCGACTTAAGTACAAGAAGACTGACTCTTCCTACTGTCTATGATTTGAACCATTCCTGTGACACTAGTTGTAGATTCCGATGCTTCACTTCAGGTTTACTGTATCCCTTGGACCTTCTTATTGACGATGAAACACAGAAATTGCCTCGGAATTAAATACAAAAGGCACAATGCCGACTTAAGTACAAGAAGACTGACTCCTTTACTGACTATGTTTTGAACCATTCCTGTGAGACTAGTTATAGATTGCGATGTTTCCCTTCAGGTTTACTGTATCCCTCTGACCATCTTATTGGCGATGAAACACAGAAATTGCATCGGAATTAAATACAAAAGGCACAATGCCGACTTAAGTACATGAAGACCGACACTTCCTTTTGACTATGATTTGAACCACTCCTGTGACACTAGTTATAGATTCCGATGCGTCACTTCAGGTTTACTGTATCACTCTGACCTTCTTATTGACGATGAAACACAGAAATTGCATCGGAATTAAATACAAGAGGCACAATGCCGACTTTAGTACAAGAAGACTGACTCTTCTTACTGACTATGATTTGAACCATTCCTGTGAGACTAGTTATAGATTGCGATGCTTCCCTTCAGGTTTACTGAATCCCTCTGACCTTCTTATTGACAATGAAACACAGTAATTACATCGGAATTAAATACAAAAGGCACAATGCCGACTTAAGTACATGAAGAGCGACACTTCCTACTGACTATGATTTGAACCATTCCTGTGACACTAGTTATAGATTCCGATGCTTCACTTGAGGTTTACTGTATCCCTTGGAGCTTCTTATTGACGATGAAACACAGAAATTGCCTCGGAATTAAATACAAAAGGCACAATGCCGACTTAAGTACAAGAAGACTGACTCCTTTTACTGACTATGTTTTGAACCATTCCTGTGAGACTACTTATAGATTGCGATGCTTCACTTCAGTTTAACTGTATCCCTCTGACCTGCTTATTGACGACGAAACACAGAAATTGCATCGGAATTAAATACAAAGGGCACAATGCCGAATTACGTACATGAAGACCGACACTTCCTACTGACTATGATTTGAACCATTCCTGTGGCACTAGTTATAGATTCCGATGCGTCACTTCAGGTTTACTGTATCCCTCTGACCTTCTTATTGACGATGAAACACAGAAATTGCATCGGAATTAAATACAAGATTCACAATGCCGACTTAAGTACAAAAAGACTGACTCATCTTACTGTCTATGCTCGGAACCATTCCTGTGACACTAGCTATAGATTCCGATGCTTCACTTGAGGTTTACTGTATCCCTTGGACCTTCTTATTGACGATGAAACACAGAAATTGCATCGGAATTAAATACAAAAGGCACAATGCCGACTTAAGTACAAGAGGACTGATACATCTTACTGTCTATGCCCTGAGCCATTCCTGTGACACTAGTTATAGATTCCGATGCTTCACTTCAGGTTTACTGTATCCCTTGGACCTTCTTATTGACGATGAAATACAGAAATCGCATCGGAATTAACACAATAGAAACACTGCCGACTTAAGTACTAAAAGACTGACTCCTCTTACTGACTATGTTTTGAACCATTCCTGTGAGACTAGTTATAGATTCCGATGCTTCACTTCAGCTTTACTGTATCCCTTGGACCTTCTTATTGACGATGAAATACAGAAATCACATCGGAATTAACACAATAGGCACACTGCCGACTTAAGTACAAAAAGACTGACTCCTCTTACTGACTATGTTTTGAACCATTCCTGTGACACTAGTTATAGATTCCGATGCTTCACTTCAGCTTTACTGTACCCCTCTGACCTACTTTTTGACGATGAAACACAGAAATTTCATCGGAATTAAATAGAAAAGGCACAATGCCGACTTAAGTACAAGAAGACTGACCCTTCCTACTGTCTATGTTTTGAACCATTCCTGTGACTCTAGTTATAGATTCCGATGCTTCACTTCAGGTTTACTGTATCCCTTGGACCTTCTTATTGACGATGAAACACAGAAATTGCCTCGGAATTAAATACAATAGGCACAATGCCGACTTAAGTACAAGAAGACTGACTCCTTTTACTGACTATGCTTTGAACCATTCCTGTGACACTAGTTATAGATTCTGATGCTTCACTTCAGCTTTACTGTACCCCTCTGACCTACTTTTTGACGATGAAACACAGAAATTGCATCGGAATTAAATAGAAAAGGCACAATGCCGACTTAAGTACAAGAAGACTGACTCTTCCTACTGTCTATGATTTGAACCATTCCTGTGACACTAGTTATAGATTCCGATGCTTCACTTCAGGTTTACTGTATCCCTTGGACCTTTTTATTGACGATGAAACACAGAAATTGCCTCGGAATTAAATACAAAAGGCACAATGCCGACTTAAGTACAAGAAGACTGACTCCTTTACTGACTATGTTTTGAACCATTCCTGTGAGACTAGTTATAGATTGCGATGTTTCCCTTCAGGTTTACTGTATCCCTCTGACCTTCTTATTGGCGATGAAACACAGAAATTGCATCGGAATTAAATACAAAAGGCACAATGCCGACTTAAGTACATGAAGACCGACACTTCCTTTTGACTATGATTTGAACCACTCCTGTGACACTAGTTATAGATTCCGATGCGTCACTTCAGGTTTACTGTATCACTCTGACCATCTTATTGACGATGAAACACAGAAATTGCATCGGAATTAAAAACAAGAGGCACAATGCCGACTTTAGTACAAGAAGACTGACTCTTCTTACTGACTATGATTTGAACCATTCCTGTGAGACTAGTTATAGATTGCGATGCTTCCCTTCAGGTTTACTGAATCCCTCTGACCTTCTTATTGACAATGAAACACAGTAATTACATCGGAATTAAATACAAAAGGCACAATGCCGACTTAAGTACATGAAGAGCGACACTTCCTACTGACTATGATTTGAACCATTCCTGTGACACTAGTTATAGATTCCGATGCTTCACTTGAGATTTACTGTATCCCTTGGACCTTCTTATTGACGATGAAACACAGAAATTGCCTCGGAATTAAAAACAAAAGGCACAATGCCGACTTAAGTACAAGAAGACTGACTCCTTTTACTGACTATGTTTTGAACCATTCCTTGGAGACTACTTATAGATTGCGATGCTTCACTTCAGTTTAACTGTATCCCTCTTACCTTCTTATTGACGACGAAACACAGAAATTGCATCGGAATTAAATACAAAAGGCACAATGCCGACTTACATACATGAAGACCGACACTTCCTACTGACTATGATTTGAACCATTCCTGTGACACTAGTTATAGATTCCGATGCGTCACTTCAGGTTTGCTGTATCCCTCTAACCTTCTTATTGACGATGAAACACAGAAATTGCATCGGAATTAAATACAAGAGGCACAATGCCGACTTAAGTACAAGAAGACTGACTCTTCTTACTGACTATGATTTGAACCATTCCTGTGAGACTAGTTATAGATTGCGATGCTTCAGGTTAACTGTATCCCTCTGACCTTCTTATTGACGATGAAACACAGAAATTGCATCGGAATTAAAAGCAATAGGCACAATGCCGACTTAAGTACAAAAAGACTGACTCATCTTACTGTCTATGCTCGGAACCATTCCTGAGACACTAGCTATAGATTCCGATGCTTCACTTGAGGTTTACTGTATCCCTTGGACCTTCTTATTGACCATGAAACACAGAAATTGCATCGGAATTAAATACAAAAGGCACAATGCCGACTTAAGTACAAGAGGACTGACACATCTTACTGTCTATGCTCTGAGCCATTCCTGTGACACTAGTTATAGATTCCGATGCTTCACTTCAGGTTTACTGTATCCCTTGGACCTTCTTATTGACGATGAAACACAGAAATTGCATCGGAATTAAATACAAAAGGCACAATGCCGACTTAAGTACATGAAGACCGACACTTCCTTTTGACTATGATTTGAACCACTCCTGTGACACTAGTTATAGATTGCGACGCTTCAGGTTAACTGTATCCCTCTGACCTTCTTATTGACGATGAAACACAGAAATTGCATCGGAATTAAATACAAGAGGCACAATGCCGACTTAAGTACAAGAAGACTGACTCTTCTTACTGACTATGATTTGAACCATTCCTGTGAGACTAGTTGTAGATTGCGATGCTTCCCTTCAGGTTTACTGAATCCCTCTGACCTTCTTATTGACAATGAAACACAGTAATTACATCGGAATTAAATACAAAAGGCACAATGCCGACTTAAGAACATGAAGAGCGACACTTCCTACTGACTATGATTTGAAATATTCCTGTGACACTAGTTATAGATTCCGATGCTTCACTTGAGGTTTACTGTATCCCTTGGACCTTCTTATTGACGATGAAACACAGAAATTGCCTCGGAATTAAATTCAAAAGGCACAATGCCGACTTAAGTACAAGAAGACTGACTCCTTTTACTGACTATGTTTTGAACCATTCCTGTGAGACTACTTATAGATTGCGATGCTTCACTTCAGTTTAACTGTATCCCTCTGACCTTCTTATTGACGACGAAACACAGAAATTGCATCGGAATTAAATACAAGAGGCACAATGCCGACTTAAGTACAAAAAGACTGACTCATCTTACTGTCTATGCTCGGAACCATTCCTGTGACACTAGTTATAGATTCCGATGCGTCACTTCAGGTTTACTGTATTCCTCTGACCTTCTTATTGACGATGAAACACAGAAATTGCATCGGAATTAAATACAAGAGGCACAATGCCGACTTAAGTACAAGAAGACTGACTCTTCTTACTGACTATGATTTGAACCATTCCTGTGAGGCTAGTTATAGATTGCGATGCTTCCCTTCAGGTTAACTGTATCCCTCTGACCTTCTTGTTGACGATGAAACACAGAAATTGCATGGGAATTAAATACAAAGGGCACAATGCCGACTTAAGTACATGAAGACCGACACTTCCTACTGACTATGATTTGAACCATCCTGTGACACTAGTTATAGATTCCGATGCTTCACTTGAGGTTTACTGTATCCCTTGGACCTTTTTATTGACGATGAAACACAGAAATTGCATCGGAATTAAATGCAAAAGCACAATGCCGACTTAAGTACAAGATGACTGACTCATCTTACTGTCTATGTTCTGAACCATTCCTGTGACACTAGTTATAGATTCCGACGCTTCACTCCAGGTTTACTGTATCCCTTGGACCTTCTTATTGACGATGAAGCACAGAAATTGCATCGGAATTAAATACAAAAGGCACAATGCCGACTTAAGTACATCAAGACCGACTCTTCCTACTGACTATGTTTTGAATTATTCCTGTGACACTAGTTATAAATTCCGATGCTTCACTTGAGGTTTACTGTATCCCTTGGACCTTCTTATTGACGATGAAACACAGAAATTGCATCGGAATTAAATACAAAAGGCACAATGCCGACTTAAGTACAAGAAGACTGACTCATCTTACTGTCTATGTTCTGAACCATTCCTGTGACACTAGTTATAGATTACGATGCTTCACCTCAGGTTTACTGTATCCCTTGGACCTTCTTATTGACGATGAAATACAGAAATCGCATCGGAATTAACACAATAGGAACACTGCCGACTTAAGTACTAAAAGACTGACTCCTCTTACTGACTATGTTTTGAACCATTCCTGTGACACTAGTTATAGATTCCGATGCGTCCCTTCAGGTTTACTGTATTCCTCTGACCTTCTTATTGACGATGAAGCACAGAAATTGCATCGGAATTAAATAGAAAAGGCACAATGCCGACTTACGTACATGAAGACCGACACTTCCTACTGACTATGATTTGAACAATTCCTGTGACACTAGTTATAGATTCCGATGCGTCACTTCAGGTTTACTGTATCCCTCTGACCTTCTTATTGACGATGAAACACAGAAATTGCATCGGAATTAAATACAAGAGGCACAATGCCGACTTAAGTACAAGAAGACTGACTCTTCTTACTGACTATGATTTGAACCATTCCTGTGAGACTAGTTATAGATTGCGACGCTTCAGGTTAACTGTATCCCTCTGACCTTCTTATTGACGATGAAACACAGAAATTGCATCGGAATTAAATGCAAAAGGCACAATGCCGACTTAAGTACAAAAAGACTGACTCATCTTACTGTCTATGCTCGGAACCATTCCTGTGACACTAGCTATAGATTCCGATGCTTCACTTGAGGTTTACTGTATCCCTTGGACCTTCTTATTGACGATGAAACACAGAAATTGCATCGGAATTAAATACAAAAGGCACAATGCCGACTTAAGTACAAGAGGACTGACACATCTTACTGTCTATGCTCTGAGCCATTCCTGTGACACTAGTTATAGATTCCGATGCTTCACTTCAGGTTTACTGTATCCCTTGGACCTTCTTATTGACGAGAAAATACAGAAATCGCATCGGAATTAACACAATAGGAACACTGCCGACTTAAGTACTAAAAGACTGACTCCTCTTACTGACTATGTTTTGAACCATTCCTGTGACACTAGTTATAGATTCCGATGCGTCACTTCAGGTTTACTGTATTCCTCTGACCTTCTTATTGACGATGAAACACAGAAATTGCATCGGAATTAAATACAAGAGGCACAATGCCGACTTAAGTACAAGAAGACTGACTCTTCTTACTGACTATGATTTGAACCATTCCTGTGAGGCTAGTTATAGATTGCGCTGCTTCCCTTCAGATTAACTGTACCCCTCTGACCTTCTTGTTGACGATGAAACACAGAAATTGCATGGGAATTAAATACAAAGGGCACAATGCCGACTTAAGTACAAGAAGACTGACTCTTCCTACTGTCTATGTTTTGAACCATTCCTGTGACACTAGTTATAGATTCCGATGCTTCTCTTCAGGTTTACTGTATCCCTTGGACCTTCTTATTGACGATGAAACACAGAAATTGCCTCGGAATTAAATACAAAAGGCACAATGCCGACTTAAGTACAAGAAGACTGACTCCTTTTACTGACTATGTTTTGAAAAATTCATGTGACATGAGTTATAGATTCGGATGCTTCACTTCAGGTTTACTGTATCCCTCTGAGCTTCTTATTGACGATGAAACACAGAAATTGCATCGGAATTAAATGGGAAAAGCATAATGCCGACTTAAGTACAAGACGACTGACTTTTCATACTGTCTATCTTTTGAACCATTCCTGTGACACTAGTTATAGATTCCGATGTTTCACTTCAGGTTTACTGTAACCCTTGGACCTTCTTATTGACGATGAAACACAGAAATTGCATTGGAATTAGATACAAAAGGCACAATGCCGACATAAGTGCAAGAAGACTGACCCTTCTTACTGTCTATGCTTTGAACCATTCCTGTGACTCTAGTTATAGATTCCGATGCTTCACTTCAGGTTTACTATATCCCTCTGAGCTTCTTATTGACGATTAACACAGAAATTGCATCGGAATTAAATGGGAAAAGCATAATGCCGACTTAAGTACAAGACGACTGACTTTTCATACTGTCTATCTTTTGAACCATTCCTGTGACACTAGTTATAGATTCCGATGTTTCACTTCACGTTTACTGTAACCCTTGGACCTTGTTATTGACGATGAAACACAGAAATTGCTTCGGAATTAAATACGAAAGGCACAATGCCAACTGAAGTACAAGAAGACTGACTCTTCCTACTGTCTAAGTTTTGAACCATTCTTGTGACACTAGTTTTAGATTCCGATGCTTCACTTCAGGTTTACTGTATCCGTTGGACCTTCATATTGACGATGAAACACAGAAATTGCATCGGAATTAAATACAAAAGGCACAATGCCGACTTAAGTACATGAAGACCGGATCTTCCTACTGACTATGTTTGAACCATTCCTGTGACACCAGTTATAGATTCCGATGCTTCACTTGAGGTTTACTGTATCCCTTGGACCTTCTTATTGACGATGAAACACAGAAATTGCATCGGAACTAAATAGAAATGGCACAAAGAAGGCTTAAGTAAAAGAAGACTGACTTTTCTTACTGACTATGTTTTGAACCATTCCTGTGGCACTAGTTATAGATTCCGATGCTTCACTTCAGGTTTACTGTATCCCTTGGACCTTCTTATTGACGATGAAACACAGAAATTCCATCGGAATTAAATTCAAAAGGCAAAATGACGACTTAAGTACACGAAGACTGACTCTTCTTACTGTCTATGTTTTTAACCAATCCTGTGACACTAGTTATAGATTCCGATGCTACACTCTAGGTTTAGTATATCCCTTGGACCTTCATATTCACGATGAAGCACAGAAATTGCATCGGAATTAAATACAAAAGGCACAATGCAGACTTAAGGACAAGAGGACTGGCTGTTCTTACTGCCTATGTTTTCAACCATTCCTGTGACACTAGTTATAGATTCCGATGCTACACTTCAGGTTTATATTATGCCTCTGACCTTCTTATTGACAATGAAACACAGAGATTGCGTCGGAATTAAATAGAAAAGGCACAATGTCGACTTAAGTACAAGAAGACTGACTCTTCTTACTGTCTATGTTTTGAACCATTCCTGTGACACTAGTTATAGATTCCGATGCTTCACTCCAGGTTTACTGTATCCCTTGGACGTTGTTATTGACGATGAAACACAGAAATTGCATCGGAATTAAATACAAAAGGCACAATGCCGTCATAAGTACAAGAAGACTGACTCTTCCTACTGTCTATGTTTTGAACCATTCCTGTGAAACTAGTTTCGGATTCCGATGCTTCACTTCAGGTTTACTGTATATGTCTGACCTTCTTGTTGATGATGAAAAACAGAAATTCCATCGGAATTAAATACAAGAGGCACAATGCCGACTTAAGTACATGAAGTCTGACTCTTCCTACTGACTATGTTTTGAACCATTCCTGTGACACTAGTTATAGATCCCGATGCTTCACTTCAGGTTTACTGTATCCCTTTTGCCTTCTTATTGACGATTAAACACAGAAATTGCATCGGAACTAAATAGAAATGGCACAAAGAAGACTTAAGTAAAAGAAGACTGACTTTTCTTACTGACTATGTTTTGAACCATTCCTGTGGCACTAGTTGTAGATTCCGATGCTTCACTTCAGGTTTACTGTATCCCTTGGACCTTCTTATTGACGATGAAACACAGAAATTCCATCGGAATTAAATTCAAAAGGCAAAATGCCGACTTAAGTACACGAAGACTGACTCTTCTTACTGTCTATGTTTTTAACCAATCCTGTGACACTAGTTATAGATTCCGATGCTACACTCTAGGTTTACTGTATCCCTTGGACCTTCATATTGACGATGAAGCACAGAAATTGCATCGGAATCAAATACAAAAGGCACAATGCCGACTTAAGGACAAGAGGACTGGCTGTTCTTACTGACTATGTTTTCAACCTTTCCTGTGACACTAGTTATAGATTCCGATGCTACACTTCGGGTTTATATTATGCCTCTGACCTTCTTATTGACGATGAAACACAGAGATTGCATCGGAATTAAATAGAAAAGGCACAATGTCGACTTGAGTACAAGAAGACTGACTCTTCTTACTGTCTATGTTTTGAACCATTCCTGTGACACTAGTTATAGATTCCGATGCTTCACTCCAGGCTTACTGTATCCATTGGACGTTGTTATTGACGATGAAACACAGAAATTGCATCGGAATTAAATACAAAAGGCACAATGCCGGCATAAGTACAAGAAGACTGACTCTTCCTACTGTCTATGATTTGAACCATTCCTGTGAAACTAGTTTCGGATTCCGATGTTTCACTTCAGGTTTACTGTATATGTCTGACCTTCTTATTGATGATGAAAAACAGAAATTCCATCGGAATTAAATACAAGAGGCACAATGCCGACTTAAGTACATGAAGTCTGACTCATCCTACTGACTATGTTTTGAACCATTCCTGTGACACTAGTTATAGATCCCGATGCTTCACTTCCCGGTTTACTGCATCCCTCTGACCTTATTGCCGATGAATCACAGAAATTGCATCGGTATTAAATACAAAAGGCACAATGCCGGCTTAAGGGCAAGAAGACAGACTCCTCTTACCGACTATGTTTTGAACCATTCCTGTGACACTAGTTATAGATTCCGATGCTTCACTTCAGGTTTACTGTATCCCTTGGACCTTCTTATTGACGATGAATCACAGAAATTACATCGGAATTAAATACAAATGGCACAATGCCGACTTAAGTACAAGAAGACTGACCCCTCTTACTGTCTATGCTTTGAACCATTCCTGTGACACTAGTTATGGCTTCCGATGCGTCACTTCAGGTTTACTGTATCCCTCTGACCTTCTTATTGACGATGAAACACAGAAATTGCATCGGAATTAAATACAAAAGGCACAATGCCGACTTAAGTACAAGAAGACTGACTCTTCTTACTGACTATGATTTCAACCATTCCTGTGACACTAGTTATAGATTGCGATGCTTCATTTCAGGTTAACTGTATCCCTCTGACCTTCTTGTTGACGGTGAAACACAGAAATTGCATCGGAAATAAATGCAAAAGGCACAATGTCGACTTAAGTACAAGAAGACTGACTCTTCTTACTCTGTTTTAAACCATTCCTGGGACACTAATTATAGATTCTGATGCTTCACTTCATGTTTACTGTATCCCTTGGACCTTCTTATTGACGATGAAACACAGAAATTGTATCGGAATTAAATACAAAAGTCACAATGCCGACTTAAGTACAAGAAGACTGACTCTTCCTACTGTCTATGTTTTAAACCATTCTTGTGGCACTAGTTATAGATTCAGATGCTTCACTTCAGGTTTACTGTATCCCTCCGACCTTCTTATTGTCGATGAAACACAGAAATTGCATCGGAAGTAATTACAAAAGGCACAATGCCGACTTAAGAACAAGATGACTGACTCTTCTTACTGTCTATGATTTGAACCACTCCATTGACACTAGTTATAGATTCCGATGCTTTACTCCAGGTTTACTGAATCGCTTGGACCTTCTTATTGACGATGAAACACAGAAATTGCATCGGAATTAGATAAAAATGGCACAAGGAAGACTTAAGTACAAGAAGACTGTCTCTTCTTACTGGCTATGTTTTGAACCATTCCTGTGACACTAGTTATAGATTCCGATGCTTCACTTCACGTTTACTGTATCCCTTGGACCTTCTTATTGACGATGAAACACAGAAATTGCTTCGGAATTAAATACAAAAAGCACATTGCCGACTTAAGGACGAGGAGACTGACTGTTCTTACTGACTATGTTTTGAACCATTCCTGTGACACTAGTTATAGATTCCGATGCTACACTTCAGGTTTATTGTATCCCTCTGACCTTCTTATTGACGATGAAACACAGAAATTGCATCGAAATTAAATAGAAAATGCACAATGTCGACTTAAGTACAAGATGACTGCCTCTTCTTACTGTCTATGTTTTGAACCATTCCTGTGACACTAGTTATTGATTCCGATGCTTCACTCCAGGTTTACTATATACCTTGGACATTCTTATTGACGATGAAACACAGAAATTGCATCGGAATTAAATACAAAGGGCACAATCCGACTTAAGTACAAGAAGACTGGCCCTTCCTACTGTCCATGATTTGCACCATTCCTGTGACACTAGTTTTGGAATCCAATGCTTCACGTAAGGTTTACTGTACCCCTCTGACCTTCTTATTGACGATGAAACACAGCAATTGCATCGGAATTAAATACAAAAGGCACAATGCCGACTTAAGTACAAGAAGACTGACTCTTCCTACTGTCTATGTTTTGTACCATTACTGTGACACTAGTTATAGTTTCCGATGCTTCACTCCAGGTTTACTGTATCCCTTGGACCTTCTCATTGACAATGAAACACAGCAATTGCATCGGAATTAAATGCAAGAGGCACAATGCCGACTTAAGGACAAGAAGACTGACTCTTCTTACTGACTATGTTTTGAACCATTCCTGTGACACTAGTTATAGATTCCGATGCTTCACTTCAGGTTTACTGTATGCCTCTGACCTTCTTATAGCCGGTGAAATACAGAAATTGCATCGGAATTAAATACGAAAGGCAGAATGCCAACTTAAGTACAAGAAGACTGACTCTTCTTACTGACTATGTTTGAACCATTCCTGTGACACTAGTTATAGAATCCGATGCTTCACTTCAGGTTTACTGTATCCCTCTGACCTTCTTATTGACGATGAACACAGAAATTGCATCGGAATTAAATAGAAAAGGCACAATGCTGACTTAAGTACAAGAAGACTGACTCTTCTTACTGTCTATGCTTTGAACCATTCCTGTGGCACTAGTTATAGATTCCGATGCTTCACTTCAGGTTTACTGTATCCCTTGGACCTTCTTATTGACGATGAAACACAGAAATTCCATCGGAATTAAATTCAAAAGGCAAAATGACGACTTAAGTACACGAAGACTGACTCTTCTTACTGTCTATGTTTTTAACCAATCCTGTGACACTAGTTATAGATTCCGATGCTACACTCTAGGTTTAGTATATCCCTTGGACCTTCATATTCACGATGAAGCACAGAAATTGCATCGGAATTAAATACAAAAGGCACAATGCAGACTTAAGGACAAGAGGACTGGCTGTTCTTACTGCCTATGTTTTCAACCATTCCTGTGACACTAGTTATAGATTCCGATGCTACACTTCAGGTTTATATTATGCCTCTGACCTTCTTATTGACAATGAAACACAGAGATTGCGTCGGAATTAAATAGAAAAGGCACAATGTCGACTTAAGTACAAGAAGACTGACTCTTCTTACTGTCTATGTTTTGAACCATTCCTGTGACACTAGTTATAGATTCCGATGCTTCACTCCAGGTTTACTGTATCCCTTGGACGTTGTTATTGACGATGAAACACAGAAATTGCATCGGAATTAAATACAAAAGGCACAATGCCGTCATAAGTACAAGAAGACTGACTCTTCCTACTGTCTATGTTTTGAACCATTCCTGTGAAACTAGTTTCGGATTCCGATGCTTCACTTCAGGTTTACTGTATATGTCTGACCTTCTTGTTGATGATGAAAAACAGAAATTCCATCGGAATTAAATACAAGAGGCACAATGCCGACTTAAGTACATGAAGTCTGACTCTTCCTACTGACTATGTTTTGAACCATTCCTGTGACACTAGTTATAGATCCCGATGCTTCACTTCAGGTTTACTGTATCCCTTTTGCCTTCTTATTGACGATTAAACACAGAAATTGCATCGGAACTAAATAGAAATGGCACAAAGAAGACTTAAGTAAAAGAAGACTGACTTTTCTTACTGACTATGTTTTGAACCATTCCTGTGGCACTAGTTGTAGATTCCGATGCTTCACTTCAGGTTTACTGTATCCCTTGGACCTTCTTATTGACGATGAAACACAGAAATTCCATCGGAATTAAATTCAAAAGGCAAAATGCCGACTTAAGTACACGAAGACTGACTCTTCTTACTGTCTATGTTTTTAACCAATCCTGTGACACTAGTTATAGATTCCGATGCTACACTCTAGGTTTACTGTATCCCTTGGACCTTCATATTGACGATGAAGCACAGAAATTGCATCGGAATCAAATACAAAAGGCACAATGCCGACTTAAGGACAAGAGGACTGGCTGTTCTTACTGACTATGTTTTCAACCTTTCCTGTGACACTAGTTATAGATTCCGATGCTACACTTCGGGTTTATATTATGCCTCTGACCTTCTTATTGACGATGAAACACAGAGATTGCATCGGAATTAAATAGAAAAGGCACAATGTCGACTTGAGTACAAGAAGACTGACTCTTCTTACTGTCTATGTTTTGAACCATTCCTGTGACACTAGTTATAGATTCCGATGCTTCACTCCAGGCTTACTGTATCCATTGGACGTTGTTATTGACGATGAAACACAGAAATTGCATCGGAATTAAATACAAAAGGCACAATGCCGGCATAAGTACAAGAAGACTGACTCTTCCTACTGTCTATGATTTGAACCATTCCTGTGAAACTAGTTTCGGATTCCGATGTTTCACTTCAGGTTTACTGTATATGTCTGACCTTCTTATTGATGATGAAAAACAGAAATTCCATCGGAATTAAATACAAGAGGCACAATGCCGACTTAAGTACATGAAGTCTGACTCATCCTACTGACTATGTTTTGAACCATTCCTGTGACACTAGTTATAGATCCCGATGCTTCACTTCCCGGTTTACTGCATCCCTCTGACCTTATTGCCGATGAATCACAGAAATTGCATCGGTATTAAATACAAAAGGCACAATGCCGGCTTAAGGGCAAGAAGACAGACTCCTCTTACCGACTATGTTTTGAACCATTCCTGTGACACTAGTTATAGATTCCGATGCTTCACTTCAGGTTTACTGTATCCCTTGGACCTTCTTATTGACGATGAATCACAGAAATTACATCGGAATTAAATACAAATGGCACAATGCCGACTTAAGTACAAGAAGACTGACCCCTCTTACTGTCTATGCTTTGAACCATTCCTGTGACACTAGTTATGGCTTCCGATGCGTCACTTCAGGTTTACTGTATCCCTCTGACCTTCTTATTGACGATGAAACACAGAAATTGCATCGGAATTAAATACAAAAGGCACAATGCCGACTTAAGTACAAGAAGACTGACTCTTCTTACTGACTATGATTTCAACCATTCCTGTGACACTAGTTATAGATTGCGATGCTTCATTTCAGGTTAACTGTATCCCTCTGACCTTCTTGTTGACGGTGAAACACAGAAATTGCATCGGAAATAAATGCAAAAGGCACAATGTCGACTTAAGTACAAGAAGACTGACTCTTCTTACTCTGTTTTAAACCATTCCTGGGACACTAATTATAGATTCTGATGCTTCACTTCATGTTTACTGTATCCCTTGGACCTTCTTATTGACGATGAAACACAGAAATTGTATCGGAATTAAATACAAAAGTCACAATGCCGACTTAAGTACAAGAAGACTGACTCTTCCTACTGTCTATGTTTTAAACCATTCTTGTGGCACTAGTTATAGATTCAGATGCTTCACTTCAGGTTTACTGTATCCCTCCGACCTTCTTATTGTCGATGAAACACAGAAATTGCATCGGAAGTAATTACAAAAGGCACAATGCCGACTTAAGAACAAGATGACTGACTCTTCTTACTGTCTATGATTTGAACCACTCCATTGACACTAGTTATAGATTCCGATGCTTTACTCCAGGTTTACTGAATCGCTTGGACCTTCTTATTGACGATGAAACACAGAAATTGCATCGGAATTAGATAAAAATGGCACAAGGAAGACTTAAGTACAAGAAGACTGTCTCTTCTTACTGGCTATGTTTTGAACCATTCCTGTGACACTAGTTATAGATTCCGATGCTTCACTTCACGTTTACTGTATCCCTTGGACCTTCTTATTGACGATGAAACACAGAAATTGCTTCGGAATTAAATACAAAAAGCACA
The DNA here is from genome assembly GCF_021461385.2 of Schistocerca piceifrons. Taxonomy (NCBI): domain Eukaryota; kingdom Metazoa; phylum Arthropoda; class Insecta; order Orthoptera; family Acrididae; genus Schistocerca; species Schistocerca piceifrons. The sequence goes on along the minus strand of NW_025727995.1, from coordinate 51,393 downwards.
TTGCCGACTTAAGGACGAGGAGACTGACTGTTCTTACTGACTATGTTTTGAACCATTCCTGTGACACTAGTTATAGATTCCGATGCTACACTTCAGGTTTATTGTATCCCTCTGACCTTCTTATTGACGATGAAACACAGAAATTGCATCGAAATTAAATAGAAAATGCACAATGTCGACTTAAGTACAAGATGACTGCCTCTTCTTACTGTCTATGTTTTGAACCATTCCTGTGACACTAGTTATTGATTCCGATGCTTCACTCCAGGTTTACTATATACCTTGGACATTCTTATTGACGATGAAACACAGAAATTGCATCGGAATTAAATACAAAGGGCACAATCCGACTTAAGTACAAGAAGACTGGCCCTTCCTACTGTCCATGATTTGCACCATTCCTGTGACACTAGTTTTGGAATCCAATGCTTCACGTAAGGTTTACTGTACCCCTCTGACCTTCTTATTGACGATGAAACACAGCAATTGCATCGGAATTAAATACAAAAGGCACAATGCCGACTTAAGTACAAGAAGACTGACTCTTCCTACTGTCTATGTTTTGTACCATTACTGTGACACTAGTTATAGTTTCCGATGCTTCACTCCAGGTTTACTGTATCCCTTGGACCTTCTCATTGACAATGAAACACAGCAATTGCATCGGAATTAAATGCAAGAGGCACAATGCCGACTTAAGGACAAGAAGACTGACTCTTCTTACTGACTATGTTTTGAACCATTCCTGTGACACTAGTTATAGATTCCGATGCTTCACTTCAGGTTTACTGTATGCCTCTGACCTTCTTATAGCCGGTGAAATACAGAAATTGCATCGGAATTAAATACGAAAGGCAGAATGCCAACTTAAGTACAAGAAGACTGACTCTTCTTACTGACTATGTTTGAACCATTCCTGTGACACTAGTTATAGAATCCGATGCTTCACTTCAGGTTTACTGTATCCCTCTGACCTTCTTATTGACGATGAACACAGAAATTGCATCGGAATTAAATAGAAAAGGCACAATGCTGACTTAAGTACAAGAAGACTGACTCTTCTTACTGTCTATGCTTTGATCCATTCCTGTGACACTAGTTGTAGATTCCGATGCTTCTCTTCAGGTATACTGTATCCCTTGGACCTTCTTATTGACGATCAAACAAAGAAACTGAATCGGAATTAAATACAAAAGACACAATGCCCAGTTAAGTACAAGAAGACTGACTCTTCCAACTGTCTACGTTTTGAGCCATGCCGGTGACACTTGTTATAGATTCCGATGCTTTACTTCAGGTTTACCGTATCCCTCTGACCGTCTTATTGACGATGAAAAACAGAAATTCCAGCGGAATTAAATAGAAAAGGCACAATGCCGACTTAAGTACTAGAAGACTGACTCTTCCTACTGTCTATGTTTTGAACCAATCCTGTGTCACTAGTCACAGATTCCGCTGCTTCATTTCAGATTTACTGTATCCCTTGGACCTTCTCATTGACGATGAAACACAGAAATTGCATCGGAATTCAAAAAAAAGGCACAATGCCGACTTAACTACATGAAGACTGACTCTTCCAACTGACTATGGTTTGAAAAATTTCTGTGACACTAGTTATAGATTCCGATGCTTAACTTCTGGATTACTGTATCCCTCTGACCTTTTTAGAGACGATTAAACACAGATATTGCATCGGAAATATATACAAAAAGCACAATGCCGACTTAAGTACAAGAATACTGACTCATCTTATTGTCTATGTTTTGAACTGTCCCTGTGACACTAGTTATAGATTCCGATGCTTCACTCCAGGTTTACTGTATCCCTTGGACCTTCTTATTGACGATGAAACACAGAAATTGCATCGGAATTAAATACAAAAGGCACAATGCCGACATATTTACAAGAAAACTGACTCTTCTTACTGACTATGTTTTGAACCATTTCTGTGACACTAGTTATGGATTCCGATGCTTCACTTCAGGTTTACTGTATCCCTCTGACCTCCATATTGACGATGAAACACAGAAATTGCATCGGAATTAAATACAAAAGGCACAATGCCGAATTAAGTACAAGAAGACTGACTCTTCTTACTGTCTATTTTTGAACCAGTCCTGTGACACCACTTATTGACTCCGATGCTTCACTCTAAGTTTACTGTATCCCTTGGACCTTCTTATTGACGGTGAAACACAGAAATTGCATCGGAATTAAATACAAAACACAATGTCGACTTAAGTAAAAGAAGTCTGTCTCTTCTTTCTGTCTATGATTTGTACCATTCCTGTGACACTAGTTATAGACTCCGATGCTTCAATCGAGGTTTACTGTATCCCTTGGACCTTCTTATTGACGATGAAACACAGAAATTGCCACGGAATTAAATAGAAAATGCACAATGATGACTTAAGTACAAGAAGACTGGCTATTCTTACTGACTATGTTTTGAACCATTCCTGTGACACTAGTTATAGATTCCGATGCTTCACTTCAGGATACCTGCATCCCTCTGACCTTCTTATTGACGATGAAACACAGAAATATCATCGGATTTAAATACAAAAGGCACAATGCCTACTTAAGAACGAGAAGACAGACTCTTCTTACTGTCTATGATTTGAACCAACCCTGTGACACTAGTTATAGATTCCGATGCTTCACTCCAGGTTTACTGTATCCCTTGGTCCTTCTTATTGATGATGAAACACAGAAATTGCATCGGAATTCAATACAAAAGGCACAATGCCGACTTAAGTACAAGAAGACTGACTCTTCTTACTGACTGTATTTTGAACCATTCCTGTGACACTAGTTATAAATTCCGATGCTTCACTTCAGGATTACTGTATCCCTTGGACCTTCTTATTAACGATGTAACACAGAAATTGCATCGGAATTAAATACTAAAGGCACAATGCAGAATTAAGTACAAGAAGACTGACTCTTCTTACTGTCAATGTTTTGAAACATTCCTGTGACACTAGTTATAGATTACCATGCTTCACTCCAGGTTTACTGTATCCCTTGGACCTTCTTATTGACGATGAAACACAGATATTGCATCGGAATTAAATACAAAAGGCACAATGCCGACTTAAGGACAGGAAGACTGTCTCTTCTTACTGGCTATGTTTTGAACCATTCCTGTGACACTAGTTATAGATTCCGATGCTTCACTTCACGTTTACTGTATCCCTTGGACCTTCTTATTGACGATGAAACACAGAAATTGCTTCGGAATTAAATACAAAAAGCACATTGCCGACTTAAGGACGAGGAGACTGACTGTTCTTACTGACTATGTTTTGAACCATTCCTGTGACACTAGTTATAGATTCCGATGCTACACTTCAGGTTTATTGTATCCCTCTGACCTTCTTATTGACGATGAAACACAGAAATTGCATCGAAATTAAATAGAAAATGCACAATGTCGACTTAAGTACAAGATGACTGCCTCTTCTTACTGTCTATGTTTTGAACCATTCCTGTGACACTAGTTATTGATTCCGATGCTTCACTCCAGGTTTACTATATACCTTGGACATTCTTATTGACGATGAAACACAGAAATTGCATCGGAATTAAATACAAAGGGCACAATCCGACTTAAGTACAAGAAGACTGGCCCTTCCTACTGTCCATGATTTGCACCATTCCTGTGACACTAGTTTTGGAATCCAATGCTTCACGTAAGGTTTACTGTACCCCTCTGACCTTCTTATTGACGATGAAACACAGCAATTGCATCGGAATTAAATACAAAAGGCACAATGCCGACTTAAGTACAAGAAGACTGACTCTTCCTACTGTCTATGTTTTGTACCATTACTGTGACACTAGTTATAGTTTCCGATGCTTCACTCCAGGTTTACTGTATCCCTTGGACCTTCTCATTGACAATGAAACACAGCAATTGCATCGGAATTAAATGCAAGAGGCACAATGCCGACTTAAGGACAAGAAGACTGACTCTTCTTACTGACTATGTTTTGAACCATTCCTGTGACACTAGTTATAGATTCCGATGCTTCACTTCAGGTTTACTGTATGCCTCTGACCTTCTTATAGCCGGTGAAATACAGAAATTGCATCGGAATTAAATACGAAAGGCACAATGCCAACTTAAGTACAAGAAGACTGACTCTTCTTACTGACTATGTTTGAACCATTCCTGTGACACTAGTTATAGAATCCGATGCTTCACTTCAGGTTTACTGTATCCCTCTGACCTTCTTATTGACGATGAACACAGAAATTGCATCGGAATTAAATAGAAAAGGCACAATGCTGACTTAAGTACAAGAAGACTGACTCTTCTTACTGTCTATGCTTTGATCCATTCCTGTGACACTAGTTGTAGATTCCGATGCTTCTCTTCAGGTATACTGGATCCCTTGGACCTTCTTATTGACGATCAAACAAAGAAACTGAATCGGAATTAAATACAAAAGACACAATGCCCAGTTAAGTACAAGAAGACTGACTCTTCCAACTGTCTACGTTTTGAGCCATGCCGGTGACACTTGTTATAGATTCCGATGCTTTACTTCAGGTTTACTGTATCCCTCTGACCGTCTTATTGACGATGAAAAACAGAAATTCCAGCGGAATTAAATAGAAAAGGCACAATGCCGACTTAAGTACTAGAAGACTGACTCTTCCTACTGTCTATGTTTTGAACCAATCCTGTGTCACTAGTCACAGATTCCGCTGCTTCATTTCAGATTTACTGTATCCCTTGGACCTTCTCATTGACGATGAAACACAGAAATTGCATCGGAATTCAAAAAAAAGGCACAATGCCGACTTAACTACATGAAGACTGACTCTTCCAACTGACTATGGTTTGAAAAATTTCTGTGACACTAGTTATAGATTCCGATGCTTAACTTCTGGATTACTGTATCCCTCTGACCTTTTTAGAGACGATTAAACACAGATATTGCATCGGAAATATATACAAAAAGCACAATGCCGACTTAAGTACAAGAATACTGACTCATCTTATTGTCTACGTTTTGAACTGTCCCTGTGACACTAGTTATAGATTCCGATGCTTCACTCCAGGTTTACTGTATCCCTTGGACCTTCTTATTGACGATGAAACACAGAAATTGCATCGGAATTAAATACAAAAGGCACAATGCCGACATATTTACAAGAAAACTGACTCTTCTTACTGACTATGTTTTGAACCATTTCTGTGACACTAGTTATGGATTCCGATGCTTCACTTCAGGTTTACTGTATCCCTCTGACCTCCATATTGACGATGAAACACAGAAATTGCATCGGAATTAAATACAAAAGGCACAATGCCGAATTAAGTACAAGAAGACTGACTCTTCTTACTGTCTATTTTTGAACCAGTCCTGTGACACCACTTATTGACTCCGATGCTTCACTCTAAGTTTACTGTATCCCTTGGACCTTCTTATTGACGGTGAAACACAGAAATTGCATCGGAATTAAATACAAAACACAATGTCGACTTAAGTAAAAGAAGTCTGTCTCTTCTTTCTGTCTATGATTTGTACCATTCCTGTGACACTAGTTATAGACTCCGATGCTTCAATCGAGGTTTACTGTATCCCTTGGACCTTCTTATTGACGATGAAACACAGAAATTGCCACGGAATTAAATAGAAAATGCACAATGATGACTTAAGTACAAGAAGACTGGCTATTCTTACTGACTATGTTTTGAACCATTCCTGTGACACTAGTTATAGATTCCGATGCTTCACTTCAGGATACCTGCATCCCTCTGACCTTCTTATTGACGATGAAACACAGAAATATCATCGGATTTAAATACAAAAGGCACAATGCCTACTTAAGAACGAGAAGACAGACTCTTCTTACTGTCTATGATTTGAACCAACCCTGTGACACTAGTTATAGATTCCGATGCTTCACTCCAGGTTTACTGTATCCCTTGGTCCTTCTTATTGATGATGAAACACAGAAATTGCATCGGAATTCAATACAAAAGGCACAATGCCGACTTAAGTACAAGAAGACTGACTCTTCTTACTGACTGTATTTTGAACCATTCCTGTGACACTAGTTATAAATTCCGATGCTTCACTTCAGGATTACTGTATCCCTTGGACCTTCTTATTAACGATGTAACACAGAAATTGCATCGGAATTAAATACTAAAGGCACAATGCAGAATTAAGTACAAGAAGACTGACTCTTCTTACTGTCAATGTTTTGAAACATTCCTGTGACACTAGTTATAGATTACCATGCTTCACTCCAGGTTTACTGTATCCCTTGGACCTTCTTATTGACGATGAAACACAGATATTGCATCGGAATTAAATACAAAAGGCACAATGCCGACTTAAGGACAGGAAGACTGACTCTTCTTACTGACAATGATTTGAAACATTCCTGTGACACTAGCTATAGATTCCGATGCTTCACTTCAGGTTTACTGTATCCCTCTGAGCATCTTACTGACGATAAAACACAGATATTGTATCGGAATTAAATACAAAAGGCACAATGCCGACATAAGTACAATAAGACTGACTCTTCTTACTGTCTGTGATTAGAACCATTCCTGTGACACTAGTTATAGATTCCGATGCTGCACTTCAGGTTCACTGTATACCTAGGACCTTCTTAATGACGAAGAAACACAGAAATTGCATCGGAATTAAATACAAAAGGCACAATGCCGACTTAAGTACAAGAAGACTGACTCTTCCTACTGTCTATGTTTTAAACCTTTCCTGTGACACTAGTTATAGATTCCGATTCATCACTTCCGGTTTACTGTATCCCTTGGACCTTCGTATTGACGATGAAACACAGAAATTGCATCGGAATTATATACAAAAGGCACAATGCCGACTTCATTACATGAAGACCGACTCTTCCTACTGACTATGATTTGAACCATTCCTGTGACACTAGTTATAGATTCCGATGCTTCACTCCACGTTTACTGTAACCCTTGGACCTTCTTATTGACGATGAAACACAGAAATTGCATCGGAATAAAATACAAACGGCACAATGCCAACTTAAGTACCAGAAGACTGACTCTTCCTACTGTCTATGATTTGAACCATTCCTGTGACACTAGTTATAGATTCCGATGCTTCACTTCAGGTTTACTGTATCCCTTGGACCTTCTTATTGACGATGAAACACAGAAATTGCATCGGAATTAAACACAAAAGGCACAATGCAGACTTAGGTACATAAAGACTGACTCTTCATACTGACTATGTTTTGACCCATTCCTGTGACACTACTTATAGATTCCGATGCTTCACTTCAGGTTTACTGTATCCCTCTTACCTTCTTATTGACGATGAAACACAGAAATTGCATCGGAATTAAATACAAAAGACACAATGCCGGCTGAAGTACAATAAGACTGATTCTATTTACTAACTATGCTTTGAACCATTCCTGTGACACTAGTTATGGATTCGGATGCTTCACTTCAGGTTTACTGTATCCCTCTGACCTTCTTATTGTCGATGAAACACAGAAATTGCATCTGAATTAAATAGAAAAGTCACAATGCCGACTTAAGTTCAAGACGACTGACTTTTCGTACTGTCTATGTTTTGAACCATTCCTGTGACACTAGTTATAGATTCCGATGCTTCACTTCAGGTTTACTGTATCCCTTGGACCTTCTTATAGCCGGTGAAATACAGAAATTGCATCGGAATTAAATACGAAAGGCACAATGCCAACTTAAGTACAAGAGGACTGACTCTTCTTACTGACTATGTTTGAACCATTCCTGTGACACTAGTTATAGATTCCGATGCTTCACTTCTGGTTTACTGTATCCCTCTGACCTTCTTATTGACGATGAACATAGAAATTGCATCGGAATTAAATAGAAAATGCACAATGCTGACTTAAGTACAAGACGACTGACTCTTCTTACTGTCTATGTTTTGATCCATTCCTGTGACACTAGTTGTAGATTCCGATGCTTCTCTTCAGGTATACTGTATCCCTTGGACCTTCTTATTGACGATGAAACAAAGAAATTGAATCGGAATTAAATACAAAAGACACAATGCCCACTCAAGTACAAGCAGACTGACTCTTCTAACTGTCTACGTTTTGAGCCATGCCGGTGACACTTGTTATAGATTCCGATGCTTTACTTCAGGTTTACTGTATCCCTCTGACCGTCTTATTGACGATGAAAAACAGAAATTGCAGCGGAATTAAATAGAAAAGGCACAATGCCGACTTAAGTACTTGAAGACTGACTCTTCCAACTGAATATGGTTTGAAAAATTTCTGTGACACTAGTTATTGATTCCGATGCTTAACTTCTGGATTACTGTATCCCTCTGACCTTTTTGGAGACGATGAAACACAGATATTGCATCGGAAATAAATACAAAAATCACAATGCCGACTTAAGTACCAGAATACTGACTCATCTTATTGTCTATGTTTTGAACTGTCCCTGTGACACTAGTTATACGAGGGCAGTTCAATAAGTAATGCAACACATTTTTTTTCTCGGCCAATTTTGGTTGAAAAAACCGGAAATTTCTTGTGGAATATTTTCAAACATTCCCGCTTCGTCTCGTATAGTTTCATTGACTTCCGACAGGTGGCAGCGCTGTACGGAGCTGTTAAAATGGCATCTGTAACGGATGTGCGTTGCAAACAACGGGCAGTGATCGAGTTTCTTTTGGCGGAAAACCAGGGTATCTCAGATATTCATAGGCCCTTGCAGAATGTCTACGGTGATCTGGCAGTGGACAAAAGCACGGTGAGTCGTTGGGCAAAGCGTGTGTCATCATCGCCGCAAGGTCAAGCAAGACTGTCTGATCTCCCGCGTGCGGGCCGGCCGTGCACAGCTGTGACTCCTGCAATGGCGGAGCGTGCGAACACACTCGTTCGAGATGATCGACGGATCACCATCAAACAACTCAGTGCTCAACTTGACATCTCTGTTGGTAGTGCTTTCACAGTTGTTCACCAGTTGGGATATTCAAAGGTTTGTTCCCGCTGGGTCCCTCGTTGTCTTACCGAACACCATAAAGAGCAAAGGAGAACCATCTGTGCGGAATTGCTTGCTCGTCATGTGGCTGAGAGTGACAATTTCTTGTCAAAGATTGTTACAGGCGATGAAACATGGGTTCATCACTTCGAACCTGAAACAAAACGGCAATCAATGGAGTGGCGCCACACCCACTCCCCTACCAAGAAAAAGTTTAAAGCCATACCCTCAGCCGGTAAAGTCATGGTTACAGTCTTCTGGGACGCTGAAGGGGTTATTCTGTTCGATGTCCTTCCCCATGGTCAAACGATCAACTCTGAAGTGTATTGTGCTACTCTTCAGAAATTGAAGAAACGACTTCAGCGTATTCGTAGGCACAAAAATCTGAACGAACTTCTCCTTCTTCATGACAACGCAAGACCTCACACAAGTCTTCGCACCAGAGAGGAGCTCACAAAACTTCAGTGGACTGTTCTTCCTCATGCACCCTACAGCCCCGATCTCGCACCGTCGGATTTCCATATGTTTGGCCCAATGAAGGACGCAATCCGTGGGAGGCACTACGCGGATGATGAAGAAGTTATTGATGCAGTACGACGTTGGCTCCGACATCGACCAGTGGAATGGTACCGTGCAGGCATACAGGCCCTCATTTCAAGGTGGCGTAAGGCCGTAGCATTGAATGGAGATTACGTTGAAAAATAGTGTTGTGTAGCTAAAAGATTGGGGAATAACCTCGTGTATTTCAATACTGAATAAAACAACCCCTGTTTCAGAAAAAAAATGTGTTGCATTACTTATTGAACTGCCCTCGTAGATTCCGATGCTTCACTCCAGGTTTACTGTATCCCTTGGACCTTCTTATTGACGATGAAACACAGAAATTGCATCGGAATTCAATACAAAAGGCACAATGCCGACTTAAGTACATAAGACTGACTCTTCTTACTGACTGTATTTTGAACCATTCCTGTGACACTAGTAATAAATTCCGATGCTTCACTTCAGGATTACTGTATCCCTTGGACCTTCTTATTAACGATGTAACACAGAAATTGCATCGGAATTAAATACTAAAGGCACAATGCAGAATTAAGTACAAGAAGACTGACTCTTCTTACTGTCAATGTTTTGAAACATTCCTGTGACACTAGTTATAGATTACGATGCTTCACTCCAGGTTTACTGTATCCCTTGGACCTTCTTATTGACGATGAAACACAGAAATTGCATCAGAATTAAATACAAAAGGCACAATGCCGACTTAAGGACAAGAAGACTGACTCTTCTTACTGACAATGATTTAAAACATTCCTGTGACACTAGCTATAGATTCCGATGCTTCACTACAGGTTTACTGTATACCTCTGAGCATATTACTGACGATGAAACACAGATATTGTATCGGAATTAAATACAAAAGGCACAATGCCGACATAAGTACAATAAGACTGACTCTTCTTACTGTCTATGATTTGAACCATTCCTGTGACACTAGTTATAGATTCCGATGCTGCACTTCAGGTTTACTGTATACCTAGGACCTTCTTAATGACGAAGAAACACAGAAATTGCATCGGAATTAAATACAAAAGGCACAATGCCGACTTCATTACATGAAGACCGACTCTTCCTACTGACTATGTTTTGAACTATTCCTGTGACAATAGTTATAGATTCCGATGCATCACTTGAGGTTTACTGTATTCCTTGGACCTTCATATTGACGATGAAACCCAGAAATTGCATCGGAATTCAATACAAAAGGCACAATGCCCACTTAACTACATGAAGACTGACTCTTCTTACTGACTATGTTTGAAAAATTTCTGTGACACTAGTTATAGATTCCGATGCTTAACTTCTGGATTACTGTATCCCTCTGACCTTCTTAGAGACGATGAAACACAGATATTGCATCGGAAATAAATACAAAAAGCACAATGCCGACTTAAGTACAAGAATACTGACTCATCTTACTGTCTATGATTTGAACCGTCGCTGTGCCACTAGTTATAGATTCCGATGCTTCACTCCAGGTTTACTGTATCCCTTGGACCTTCTTATTGACGATGAAACACAGAAATTGCATCGGAATTAAATACAAAAGGCACAATGCCGACATAAGTACAAGAAAACTGACTCTTCTTTCTGACTATGTTTTGAACCATTTCTGTGACACTAGTTATGGATTCCGATGCTTCACTTCAGGTTTACTGTATCCCTCTGACCTCCATATTGACGATGAAACACAGAAATTGCATCGGAATTAAATACAAAAGGCACAATGCCGAATTAAGTACAAGAAGACTGACTCTTCTTACTGTCTATTTTTGAACCAGTCCTGTGACACCACTTATTGACTCCGATGCTTCACTCTAAGTTTACTGTAACCGTTGGACCTTCTTATTGACGATGAAACACAGAAATTGCATCGGAATTAAATACTAAAGGCACAATGCAGAATTAAGTACAAGAAGACTGACTCTTCTTACTGTCAATGTTATGAAACATTCCTGTGACACTAGTTATAGATTACGATGCTTCACTCCAGGTTTACTGTTTCCCTTGGACCTTCTTATTGACGATGAAACACAGAAATTGCATCGGAATTAAACACAAAAGGCACAATGCAGACTTAGGTACATAAAGACTGACTCTACATACTGACTATGTTTTGACCCATTCCTGTGACACTACTTATAGATTCCGATGCTTCACTTCAGGTTTACTGTATCCCTCTTACCTTCTTATTGACGATGAAACACAGAAATTGCATCGGAATTAAATACAAAAGACACAATGCCGGCTGAAGTACAATAAGACTGATTCTATTTACTAACTATGTTTTGAACCATTCCTGTGACACTAGTTATGGATTCGGATGCTTCACGTCAGGTTTACTGTATCCCCCTGACCTTCTTATTGTCGATGAAACACAGAAATAGCATCGGAATTAAATAGAAAAGTCACAATGCCGACTTAAGTACAAGACGACTGACTTTTCGTACTGTCTATGTTTTGAACCATTCCTGTGACACTAGTTATAGATTCCGATGCTTCACTTCAGGTTTACTGTATCCTTTGGACCTTCTTATAGCCGGTGAAATACAGAAATTGCATCGGAATTAAATACGAAAGGCACAATGCCAACTTAAGTATAAGAAGACTGACTCTTATTACTGACTATGTTTGAACCATTCCTGTGACACTAGTTATAGATTCCGATGCTTCACTTCAGGTTTACTGTATCCCTCTGACCTTCTTATTGACGATGAACACAGAAATTGCATCGGAATTAAATAGAAAAGGCACAATGCTGACTTAAGTACAAGAAGACTGACTCTTCTTACTGTCTATGTTTTGATCCATTCCTGTGACACTAGTTGTAGATTCCGATGCTTCTCTTCAGGCATACTGTATCCCTTGCTCCTTCTTATTGACGATGAAACAAAGAAATTGAATCGGAATTAAATACAAAAGACACAATGCCCACTTAAGTACAAGAAGACTGACTCTTCCAACTGTCTACGTTTTGAGCCATGCTGGTGACACTTGTTATAGATTCCGATGCTTTACTTCAGGTTTACTGTATCCCTCTGACCGTCTTATTGACGATGAAAAACAGAAATTGCAGCGGAATTAAATAGAAAAGGCACAATGCCGACTTAAGTACTAGAAGACTGACTCTTCCTACTGCCTATGTTTGAACCATTCCTGTGTCACTAGTCACAGATTCCGATGCTTCATTTCAGATTTACTGTATCCCTTGGACCTTCTTATTGACGATGAAACACAGAAATTGCATCGGAATTCAATACAAAAGGCACAATGCGGACTTAACTACATGAAGATTGACTCTTCCAACTGAATATGGTTTGAAAAATATCTGTGACACTAGTTATTGATTCCGATGCTTAACTTCTGGATTACTGTATCCCTCTGACCTTTTTGGAGACGATGAAACACAGATATTGCATCGGAAATAAATACAAAAAGCACAATGCCGACTTAAGTACCAGAATACTGACTCATCTTATCGTCTATGTTTTGAACTGTCCCTGTGACACTAGTTATAGATTCCGATGCTTCACTCCAGGTCTACTGTATCCCTTGGACCTTCTTATTGACGATGAAACACAGAAATTGCATCGGAATTCAATACAAAAGGCACAATGCCGACTTAAGTACATAAGACTGACTCTTCTTACTGACTGTATTTTGAACCATTCCTGTGACACTAGTTATAAATTCCGATGCTTCACTTCAGGATTACTGTATCCCTTGGACCTTCTTATTAACGATGTAACACAGAAATTGCATCGGAATTAAATACAAATGGCACAATGCAGAATTAAGTACAAAAAGACTGACTCTTCTTACTGTCAATGTTTTGAAACATTCCTGTGACACTAGTTATAGATTACGATGCTTCACGCCAGGTTTACTGTATCCCTAGGAACTTCTTATTGACGATGAAACTCAGAAATTGCATCAGAATTAAATACAAAAGGCACAATGCCGACTTAAGGACAAGAAGACTGACTCTTCTTACTGACAATGATTTGAAACATTCCTGGGACACTAGCTATAGATTCCGATGCTTCACTTCAGGTTTACTGTATCCCTCTGAGCATCTTACTGACGATGAAACACAGATATTATATGGGAATTAAATACAAAAGGCACAATGCCGACATAAGTACAATAAGACTGACTCTTCTTACTGTCTATGATTTGAACCATTCCTGTGACACTAGTTATAGATTCCGATGCTGCATTTCAGGTTTACTGTATACCTAGGAACTTCTTAATGACGAAGAAACACAGAAATTGCATCGGAATTAAATACAAAAGGCACAATGCCGACTTAAGTACAAGAAGACTGACTCTTCCTACTGCCTATGTTTTAAACCTTTCCTGTGACAATAGTTATAGATTCCGATGCTTCACTTCCGGTATACTGTATCCCTTGGACCTTCGTATTGACGATGAAACACAGAAATTGCATCGGAATTATATACAAAATGCACAATGCCGACTTCATTACATGAAGACCGACTCTTCCTACTGACTATGTTTTGAACCATTCCTGTGACACTAGTTATAGATTCCGATGCATCACTTGAGGTTTACTGTATCCCTTGGACCTTCATATTGACGATGAAACACAGAAATTGCATCGGAATTAAACACAAAAGGCACAATGCCGACTTAAGTACAAGTAGACTGACTCTTCTTACTGTCTATGATTTGAACCATTAATGTGACACTAGATATAGATTCCGATGCTTCACTCCACGTTTACTGTATCCCTTGGACCTTCTTATTGACGATGAAACACAGAAATTGCATCGGAATAAAATACAAAAGGCACAATGCCGACTTAAGTACAAGAAGACTGACTCTTCCTACTGTCTATGCTTTGAACCATTCCATTGACACTAGTTATACATTCCGATGCTTCACTTCAGGTTTACTGTATCCCTTGGACCTTCTTATTGACGATGAAACACAGAAATTGCATCGGAATTAAACCCAAATGCACAATGCAGACTTAGGTACATAAAGACTGACTCTTCATACTGACTATGTTTTGACCCATTCCTGTGACACTACTTATAGATTCCGATGCTTCACTTCAGGTTTACTGTATCCCTCTTACCTTCTTATTGACGATGAAACACAGAAATTGCATCGGAATTAAATACAAAATGCACAATGCCGGCTGAAGTACAAGAAGACTGATTCTATTTACTAACTATGTTTTGAACCATTCCTGTGACACTAGTTATGGATTCGGATGCTTCACTTCAGGTTTACTGTATCCCCCTGACCTTATTGTCGATGAAACACAGAAATTGCATCGGAATTAAATAGAAAAGTCACAATGCCGACTTAAGTACAAGACGACTATCTTTTCGTACTATCTATGCTTTGAACCATTCCTGTGACACTAGTTATATATTCCGATGCTTCACTTTAGGTTTACTGTATCCCTTGGACCTTCTTATAGCCGGTGAAATACCGAAATTGCATCGGAATTAAACACGAAAGGCACAATGCCAACTTAAGTACAAGAAGACTGACTCTTCTTACTGACTATGTTTGAACCATTCCTGTGACACTAGTTATAGATTACGATGCTTCACATCAGGTTTACTGTATCCCTGTGACCTTCTTATTGACGATGAACACAGAAATTGCATCGGAATTAAATAGAAAAGGTACAATGCTGACTTAAGTACAAGAAGACTGACTCTTCTTACTGTCTATGTTTTGATCCATTCCTGTGAAACTAGTTGTAGATTCCGATGCTTCTCTTCAGGTATACTGTATCCCTTGGACCTTCATATTGACGATGAAACACAGAAATTGCATCGGAATTAAACACAAAAGGCACAATGCCGAATTAAGTACAAGAAGACTGACTCTTCTTACTGTCTATTTTTGAACCAGTCCTGTGACACCACTTATTGACTCCGATGCTTCACTCTAAATTTACTGTATCCCTTGGACCTTCTTATTGATGATGAAACACAGAAATTGCACCGGAATGAAATACAAAACACTATGTCGACTTAAGGAAAAGAAGTCTGTCTCTTCTTTCTGTCTATGATTTGTACCATTCCTGTGACACTAGTTATAGACTCCGATGCTTCACTCGAGGTTTACAGTATCCCTTGGACCTTCTTATTGACGATGAAACACAGAAATTGCATCAGAATTAAATAGAAAATGCACAATGATGACTTAAGTACAAGAAGACTGACTATTCTTACTGACTATGTTTTGAACCATTCCTGTGACACTAGTTCTAGATTCCGGTGCTTCACTTCAGGATAACTGTATCCCTCTGACCTTCTTATTGACGATGAAACACAGAAATATCATCGGAACTAAATACAAAAGGCACAATGCCGACTTAAAAACGAGAAGACTGACTCTTCTTACTGACTATGTTTTGAACCATCCCTGTGACACTAGTTATAGATTCCGATGCTTCACTCCAGGTTTACTGTATCCCTTGGTCCTTCTTATTGACGATGAAACACAGAAATTGCATCGGAATTCAATACAAAAGGCACAATGCCAACTTAAGTACAAGTAGACTGACTCTTCTTACTGACTGTATTTTGAACCATTTCTGTGACACTAGTTATAAATTCCGATGCTTCACTTCAGGATTACTGTATCCCTTGGACCTTCTTATTAACGATGTAACACAGAAACTGCATCGGAATTCAATACTAAAGGCACAATGCAGAATTAAGTACAAGAAGACTGACTTTTCTTACTGTCAATGTTTTGAAACATTCCTGTGACACTCGTTATAGATTACGATGCTTCACTCCAGGTTTACTGTATCCCTTGGACCTTCTTATTGACGATGAAAGACAGAAATTGCATCAGATTTAAATACAAAAGGCACAATGATGACTTAAGGACAAGAAGACTGACTCTTCTTACTGACAATGATTTGAAACATTCCTGCGACACTAGCTATAGATTCCGATGCTTCACTTCAGGTTTACTGTATCCCTCCGAGCATCTTACTGACGATGAAACACAGATATTGTATCGGAATTAAATACAAAAGGCACAATGCCGACATAAGTACAATAAGACTGACTCTTCTTACTGTCTATGATTTGATCCATTCCTGTGACACTAGTTATAGATTCTGATGCTGCACTTCAGGTTTACTGTATACCTAGGACCTTCTTAATGACGAAGAAACACAGAAATTGCATCGGAATTAAATACAAAAGGCACAATGCCGACTTAAGTACAAGAAGACTGACTCTTCCTACTGTCCATGTTTTAAACCTTTCCTGTGACACTAGTTATAGATTCCTATGCTTCACTTCCGGTTTACTGTATCCCTCGGACCTTCGTATTGACGATGAAACACAGAAATTGCATCGGAATTATATACAAAAGCACAATGCCGACTTCATTACATGAAGACCGACTCTTCCTACTGACTATGTTTTGAACTATTCCTGTGACACTAGTTATAGATTCCGATGCATCACTTGACGTTTACTGTATCCCTTGGACCTTCATATTGACGATGAAACCCAGAAATTGCATCGGAATTCAATACAAAAGGCACAATGCCCACTTAACTACATGAAGACTGACTCTTCTTACTGACTATGTTTGAAAAATGTCTGTGACACTAGTTATAGATTCCGATGCTTAACTTCTGGATTACTGTATCCCTCTGACCTTCTTAGAGACGATGAAACACAGATATTGCATCGGAAATAAATACAAAGAGCACAATGCCGACTTAAGTACAAGAATACTGACTCATCTTACTGTCTATGATTTGAACCGTCGCTGAGCCACTAGTTATAGATTCCGATGCTTCTCTCCAGGTTTACTGTATCCCTTGGACCGTCTTAATGACGATGAAACACAGAAATTGCATCGGAATTAAATACAAAAGGCACAATGCCGACGTAAGTACAAGAAAACTGACCCTTCTTACTGACTATGTTTTGAACCATTTCTGTGACACTAGTTATGGATTCCGATGCTTCACTTCAGGTTTACCGTATCCCTCTGACCTCCTTATTGACGATGAAACACAGAAATTGCATCGGAATTAAATACGAAAGGCACAGTGCCGAATTAAGTACAAGAAGACTGACTCTTCTTACTGTCTATTTTTGAACCAGTCCTGTGACACTACTTATTGACTCCGATGCTTCACTCCAAGTTTTCTGTATCCCTTGGACTTCTTATTGACGATGAAACACAGAAATTGCATCAGAATTAAATAGAAAATGCACAATGATGACTTAAGTATAAGAACACTGACTATTCTTACTGACTATGTTTTGAACCATTCCTGTGACACTAGTTATAGATTCCGATGTTTCACTTCAAGATAACTGTATCCCTCTGACCTTCTTATTAACGATGAAACACAGAAATTGCATCTTAATTAAATACAAAAGGCACAATGCCGACTTAAGGACAAGAAGACTGACTCTTCTTACTGACAATGATTTGAACCATTCCTGTGACACTAGCTACAGATTCCGATGCTTCACTTCACGTTTACTGTATCCCTCTGAGCATCTAATTGACGATGAAACACAGATATTGTATCGGAATTAAATACAAAAGGCACAATGCCGACATAAGAACAATAAGACTGACACTTCTTACTGTCTATG
Organism: Schistocerca piceifrons; assembly: GCF_021461385.2. NCBI lineage: Eukaryota > Metazoa > Arthropoda > Insecta > Orthoptera > Acrididae > Schistocerca > Schistocerca piceifrons. Next base: position 33,186 of record NW_025727995.1, on the reverse strand, counting down.
ATTTGAACCATTCCTGTGACACTAGTTACAGGTTCCGATGCTGCACTTCAGGTTTACTGTATACCTAGGACCCTCTTAATGACGAAGAAACACAGAAATTGCATCGGAATTAAATACAAAAGGCACAATGCCGACTTAAGTACAAGAAGACTGACTCTTCCTACTGTCTATGTTTTAAAACTTTCCTGTGACACTAGTTATAGATTCCGATGCTTCACTTCCGGTTTACTGTATCCCTCGGACCTTCGTATTGACGATGAAACACAGAAATTGCATCGGAATTATATACAAAAGGCACAATGCCGACTTCATTACATGAAGACCGACTCTTCCTACTGACTATGTTTTGAACCATTCCTGCGACACTAGTTATAGATTCCGATGCATCACTTGAGGTTTACTGTATCCCTTGGACCTTCATATTGACGATGAAACCCAGAAATTGCATCGGAATTAAACACAAAAGGCACAATGCCGACTTAAGTACAAGAAGACTAATTCTTCTTACTGTCTATGATTTGAACCATTCCTGTGACACTAGTTATAGGTTCCGATGCTTCACTCCAGGTTTACTGTATCCCTTGGAACTTCTTATTGACGATGAAACACAGAAATTGCATCGGAATAAAATACAAAAGCCACAATGCCGACTTAAGTACAAGAAGACTGACTCTCCTTACTGTCTATTTTTGAACCAGTCCTGTGACACTCGTTATAGATTCCGATGCTTCACTTCAGGTTTACTGTATCCCTTGGACTTTCTTATTGACGATGAAACACAGAAATTGCATCTGATTTAAACACAAAAGTCACAATGCAGGCTTAGGTACATAAAGACTGACTCTTCATACTGACTATGTTTTGAACCATTCCTGTGACACTAGTTATAGTTTCCGATGCTTCACTTCAGGTTTACTGTATCCCTCTGACCTTCTTATTGACGATGAAACACAGAAATTGCATCGGAATTAAATACAAAAGGCACAATGCCAACTGAAGTACAAGAAGACTGATTCTATTTACTAACTATGTTTTGAACCATTCCTGTGACACTAGTTATGGATTCGGATGCATCACTTCAGGTTTACTGTATCCCCCTGACCTTCTTATTGTCGATGAAACACAGAAATTGCATCGGAATTAAATAGAAAAGTCACAATGCCGACTTAAGTACAAGACGACTGACTTTTCGTACTGTCTATGTTTTGAACCATTCCTGTGACACTAGTTATAGATTCCGATGCTTCACTTCAGGTTTACTGTATTCCTTGGACCTTCTTATTGACGATGAAAAACAGAAATTGCATCCGAATTAAATACAAAAGGCACAATGCCGACTTAAGTACAAGAAGACTGACTCTTCTTACTGACTATGTTTTGAACCATTCCTGTGACACTAGTTATAGATCCCGATGCTTCACTTCAGGTTTACTGTATCCCTTTGACCTTCTTATTGACGATGAAACTCAGAATTTGCATCGGAATTAAACAGAAAATGCACAATGTCGACTTAAGTACAAGATGACTGCCTCTTCTTACTGGTTATGTTTTGAACCATTCCTATGACACTAGTTACAGATTCCGATGCTTCACTCCAGGTTTACTGTATACCTTGGACACCCTTATTGACGATGAAACACAGATATTGCATCGGAATTAAATACAAAGGGCACAATGCCGACTTTAGTACAAGAAGACTGGCCCTTCCTACTGTCCATGATTTGAACTATTCCTGTGACACTAGTTTTCGATTCCGATGCTTCACTTCAGGTTTGCTGTACCCCCCTGACCTTCTTATTGACGATGAAACACAGAAATTGCATCGGAATGAAATACAAAAGTCACAATGCCGACTCAAGTACAAGAAGACTGACTCTTCCTACTGTCTATGCTTTGTACCATTACTGTGACACTAGTTAAAGATTCCGATGCTTCACTCCAGGATTACTGTATCCCTTGGACCTTCTCATTGACAATGAAAAACAGCAATTGCATCGGAATTAAATACAAGAGGCACAATGCCGACTTAAGGACAAGAAGACTGACTCTTCTTACTGACTATGTTTTGAACCATTCCTGTGACACTAGTTATAGATTCGGATGCTTCACTTCAGGTTTACTGTATCCCTCTGACCTTCTTATAGTCGGTGAAATACAGAAATTGCATCGGAATTAAATAGGAAAGGCACAATGCCAACTTAAGTACAAGAAGACTGACTCTTCCTACTGACTATGTTTGAACCATTCCTGTGACACTAGTTATAGATTCCGATGCTTTATTTCAGGTTTACGGTATCCCTCTGACCGTCTTATTGACGATGAAAAACAGAAATTGCAACGGAATTAAATAGAAAAGGTACAATGCCGACTTAAGTACAAGACAACTGACTCATCTTACTGTCTATGATTTGAACCGTCGCTGTGACACTAGTTATAGATTCCGATGCTTCACTCCAGGTTTACTGTATCCCTTGGACCTTCTTATTGACGATGAAACACAGAAATTGCATCGGAATTAAATACAAAAGGCACAATGCCGACATAAGTACAAGAAAACTGACTCTTCTTACTGACTATGTTTTGAACCATTCCTGTGACACTAGCTACAGATTCCGATGCTTCACTTCAGGTTTACTGTATCCCTCTGAGCATCTCATTATCGATGAAACACAGATATTGTATCGGAATTAAATACAAAAGGCACAATGCCGACTTAAGTACAAGAAGACTGACTCTTCTGACGGACTATGTTGTGAACCACTACGTTGACACTAGGTATAGATTCCGATGCTACACTCCAGGTTTACTGTATCCCTTGGACCTTCTTATTGACGAAGAAACACAGAAATTGCATCGGAATGAAATACAAAAACCACAATGCCGAGTTAAGTACAAGATGACTGACTCTTTCTACTGTCTACGTTTTAAACCTTTCCTGCGACACTAGTTATAGATTCCGATGCTTCACTTCCAGTATACTGTATCCCTTGGACCTTCCTATTGACGATGAGACACAGAAATTGCATCGGAATTATATACAAAAGGCACAATGCCGACTTCATTACATGAAGACCGACTCTTCCTACTGTCTATGCTTTGAACCATTCCTGTGACACTAGTTATAGATTCCGACGCTTCACTTGAGGTTTACTGTATCCCTTGGACCTTCATATTGACGATGAAACCCAGAAATTGCATCGGAATTAAACACAAAATGCACAATGCCGACTTATGTACATGAAGACTGACTCTTCTTACTGTCTATGTTTTGAACCATTCCTGTGACACTAGGTATAGATTCCGATGCTTCACTCCAGGTTAACTGTATCCCTTGGAATTCTTATTGACGATGAAACACAGAAATTGCATCGGAATAAAATACAAAAGGCACAATGCCGACTTAAGGACAAGAAGACTGTCTCTTCTTACTGTTATGTTTTGAACCATTCATGTGACACTAGCTATACATTCCGATGCTTCACTTCAGGTTTACTGTATCCCTCTGACTTTCTTATTGACGATGAAACACAGATATTGCATCGGAATTAAATACAAAAGGCACAATGCCGACTTAAGTACAAGAAGACTGACTATTCTCACTGTCTATGTTTTGAACCATTCCATTGATACTAGTTATAGATTCCGATGCTTCACTCCTGGTTTACTGTATCCCTTGGACCTTGTTATTGACGATGAAACACAGAAATTGCATCGGAATTAAATAGAAAAGGCACAATGCAGACTTAAGTACAAGAAGACTGACTCTTCTTACTGACTATGTTTTGAACCATTCCTGTGACACTAGTTATAGATTCCGATGCTTCATTTCAGGTTTACTGTATCCCTTGGACCTTCTTATTGACAATGAAACACAGAAATTGCATCAGAATTAAATACAAAAGGTAAAATGCCGATTTAGGTACACGAGGACTGACTCTTCTTACTGTCTATGATTTGAAGCATTCCTGTGACACTAGTTATAGATTCCGATGCTACACTCCTGGTTTACTGCATCCCTTGGACCTTCTTATTGACGATGAAACACAGAAATGGCATCGGAATTAAATACAAAAGGCACAATGCCGACTTAACTACAAGAAGACTGACTCATCTTACCGTCTATGTTTTGAACCATTCGTGTGACACTAGTAATAGATTCCGATGCTTCACTTCATGTTTACTGTATCCCTTGGACTTTCTTATTGACGATGAAACACAGAAATTGCATCGGAATTAAACACAAAAGGCACAATGCCGTCTTATGTACAAGAAGACTGACTCTTCTTACTGACTATGCTTTGAACCATTCCTGTGACACTAGTTACAGATTCCGATGCTTCACTTCAGGTTTACTGTACCCCTCTGATCTTCTTATTGACGATGAAACACAAAATTTGCATCGAAATTAAATACAAAGGGCACAATGCCGACTTAAGTACAAGAAGACTGAATCTTTTTACTGACTATGTTTTGAACCATTCCTGTGACACTAGTTATTGTTCCGATGCTTCATTTCAGGTTTACTGTATTCCTTGGACCTTCTTATTGACGATGAAATACAGAAATTGCATCGGAATTAAATACAAAAGGCAAAATGCCGATTTAGGTACACGAGGACTGACTCTTCTTACTGTCTATGATTTGAAGCATTCCCGTGACACTAGTTATAGATTCCGATGCTACACTCCTGGTTTACTGCATCCCTTGGACCCTCTTATTGACGATGAAACACAGAAATGGCATCGCAATTAAACACAAACGGCACAATGACGACTTAAGTACATGAAGACTGACTCTTCCTACTGTCTATGTTTTGAACCATTCCTGTGACACTAGTTATAGATTCCGATGCTTCACTTCAGGTTTACTGTATCCCTTGGACCTTCTTATTGACGATGAAACACAGAAATTGCATCGGAATTAAACACGAAAGGCACAATGCAGACTTAGGTACATAAAGATTGACTCTTCATACTATGCTTTGAACCATTCCTGTGACACTAGTTATAGATTCCGATGCTTCACTTCAGGTTGACTGTATCCCTTGGACCTTCTTATTGACGATGAAACACAGAAATGGCATCGGAATTAAATACAAAACGCACAATGCCGACTTAAGGACAAGAAGACTGACTCTTCTTACTGACTATGATTTGAACCATTCCTGTGACACTAGCTACAGATTCCGATGCTTCACTTCAGGTTTACTGTATCCCTCTGAGCATCTCATTATCGATGAAACACAGATATTGTATCGGAATTAAATACAAAAGGCACAATGCCGACTTAAGTACAAGAAGACTGACTGTTCTGACTGACTATGTTTTGAACCACTCCGTTGACACTAGGTATAGATTCCGATGCTACACTCCAGGTTTACTGTATCCCTTGGACCTTCTTATTGACGATGAAACACAGAAATTGCATCGGAATTAAATACAAAAGGCACAATGCCGACTCAAGGACAAGAAAACTGACTCTTCTTACTGACTTTGTTTTGAACAATTCCTGTGACACTAGTTATAGATTCCGATGCTTCACTTCAGGTTTATTGTATACCTCTGACCTTCTTATTGACAATGAAACACAGAAATTGCATCGGAATTAAATAGAAAAGGCACAATGCCGCCTTAAGTACAAGAAGACTGACTCCTCTTACTGACTATGTTTGAACCATTCCTGTGACACTAGTTATAGATTCCGATGCTTCACTTCAGGTTTACTGTATACCTTGGACCTTCTTATTGACGAAGAAACACAGAAATTGCATCGGAATAAAATACAGAAGGCACAATGCCGACTTAAGTACAAGAAGACTGACTCTTTCTACTGTCTATGTTTTAAACCTTTCCTGTGACACTAGTTATAGATTCCGATGCTTCACTTCCAGTATACTGTATCCCTTGGACCTTCGTATTGACGATGAAACACAGAAATTGCATCGGAATTATATGCAAAAGCCACAATGCCGACTTCATTACATGAAGACCGACTCTTCCTACTGACTATGTTTTGAACCATTCCTGTGACACTAGTTATAGATTCCGATGCATCACTTGAGGTTTACTGTATCCCTTGGACCTTCATATTGACGATGAAACCCAGAAATTGCATCCGAATTAAACACAAAAGGCACAATGCCGAGTTATGTACAAGAAGACTGACTCTTTTTACTGTCTATGTTTTGAACCATTCCTGTGACACTAGGTATAGATTCCGATGCTTCACTCCAGGTTAACTGTATCCCTTGGACCTTCTTATTGACGATGAAACACAGAAATTGCATCGGAATAAAATACAAAAGGCACAATGCCGACTTAAGGACAAGAAGACTGACTCTTCTTACTGTTATGTTTTGAACCATTCATGTGACACTAGCTATAGATTCCGATGCTTCACTTCAGGTTTACTGTATCCCTCTGACTTTCTTATTGACGATGAAACACAGATATTGCATCGGAATTAAATACAAAAGGCACAATGCCGACTTAAGTACAAGAAGACTGACTATTCTCACAGTCTATGTTTTGAACCATTCCATTGATACTAGTTATAGATTCCGATGCTTCACTCCTGGTTTACTGTATCCCTTGGACCTTGTTATTGACGATGAAACACAGAAATTGCATCGGAAATAAATAGAAAAGGCACAATGCCGACTTAAGTACAAGAAGACTGACTCTTCTTACTGACTATGTTTTGAACCATTCCTGTGACACTAGTTATAGATTCCGATGCTTCAATTCAGGTTTACTGTATCCCTTGGACCTTCTTATTAACGATGAAACACAGAAATTGCATCGGAATTAAATACAAAAGGTAAAATGCCGATTTAGGTACACGAGGACTGACTCTTCTTACTGTCTATGATTTGAAGCATTCCTGTGACACTAGTTATAGATTCCGATGCTACACTCCTGGTTTACTGCATCCCTTGGACCTTCTTATTGACGATGAAACACAGAAATGGCATCGGAATTAAATACAAAAGGCACAATGCCGACTTAACTACAAGAAGACTGACTCATCTTACCGTCTATGTTTTGAACAATTCCTGTGACACTAGTAATAGATTCCGATGCTTCACTTCAGGTTTACTGTATCCCTTGGACCTTCTTATTGACGATGAAACACAGAAATTGCATCGGAATTAAACACAAAAGGCACAATGCCGTCTTATGTACAAGAAGACTGACTCTTCTTACTGACTATGTTTTGAACCATTCCTGTGACACTAGTTATTGATTCCAATGCTTCACTTCAGGTTTACTGTACCCCTCTGACCTTCTTATTGACGATGAAACACAAAAATTGCTTCGAAATTAAATACAAAGGGCACAATGCCGACTTAAGTACAAGAAGACTGAATCTTTTTACTGACTATGTTTTGAACCATTCCTGTGACACTAGTTATAGATTCCGATGCTTCATATCAAGTTTACTGTATCCCTTGGACCTTGTTATTGACGATGAAACACAGAAACTGCATCGGAATTAAATAGAAAAGGCACAAAGCCGACTTAAGTACAAGAAGACTGACTCTTCTTATTGACTATGTTTTGAACCATTCCTGTGACACTAGTTATAGATTCCGATGCTTCATTTCAGGTTTACTGTATCCCTTGGACCTTCTTATTGACGATGAAACACAGAAATTGCATCGGAATTAAATACAAAAGGCTAAATGCCCGATTTAGGTACACGAGGACTGACTCTTCTTACTGTCTATGATTTGAAGCATTCCCGTAACACTAGTTATAGATTCCGATGCTACACTCCTGGTTTACTGCATCCCTTGGACCTTCTTATTGACGATGAAACACAGAATTGGCATCGGAATTAAACACAAAAGGCACAATGACGACTTAAGTACAAGAAGACTGACTCTTCCTACTGTCTATGTTTTGAACCATTCCTGTGACACTAGTTATAGATTCCGATGCTTCACTTCAGGTTTACTGTATCCCTTCGACCTTCTTATTGACGATGAAACACAGAAATTGCAACGGAATTAAACACGAAAGGCACAATGCAGACTTAGGTACATAAAGATTGACTCTTCATACTATGTTTTGAACCATTCCTGTGACACTAGTTATAGATTCCGATGCTTCACTTAAGGTTGACTGTATCCCTTGGACCTTCTTATTGACGATGAAACACAGAAATGGCATCGGAATTAAATACAAAAGGCACAATGCCGACTTAAGGACAAGAAGACTGACTCTTCTTATTGACTATGATTTGAACCATTCCTGTGACACTAGCTACAGATTCCGATGCTTCACTTCAGGTTTACTGTATCCCTCTGAGCATCTCATTATCGATGAAACACAGATATTGTATCGGAATTAAATACAAAAGGCACAATGCCGACTTAAGTACAAGAAGACTGACTCTTCTGACTGACTATGTTTTGAACCATTCCGTTGACACTAGGTATTGATTCCGATGCTTCACTCCAGGTTTACTGTATCCCTTTTATCTTGTTATTGATGATGAAACACAGAAATTGCATCGGAATTAAATACAAAAGGCAAAATGCCGACATAACTACACGAAGACTGACTCTTCCTACTGTCTATGTTTTGAACCATTCCTGTGACACTAGTTATAGATTCCAATGCTACACTCCAGGTTTACTGTATCCCTTGGACCTTCTTATTGACGATGAAACACAGAAATTGCATCGGAATTAAATACAAAAGGCACAATGCCGACTTAAGGACAAGAAGACTGACTCTTCTTACTGACTTTGTTTTGAACAATTCCTGTGACACTAGCTATAGATTCCGATGCTTCACTTCAGGTGTATTGTATCCCTCTGACCTTCTTATTGACAATGAAACACAGAAATTGCATTGGAATTACATAGAAAAGGCAAAATGCCGCCTTAAGTACAAGAAGACTGACTCCTGTTACTGACTATGTTTCAACCATTCCTGTGACACTTGTTATAGATTCCGATGCTTCACTTCAGGTTTACTGTATACCTTGGACCTTCTTATTGACGAAGAAACACAGAAATAGCATCGGAATTAAATACAAAAGGCACAATGCCGACTTAAGTACAAGAAGACTGACTCTTTCTACTGTCTATGTTTTAAACCTATCCTGTGACACTAGTTATAGATTCCGATGCTTCACTTCCAGTATACTGTATCCCTTGGACCTTCGTATTGACGATGAAACACAGTAATTGCATCGGAATTATATACAAAAGGCACAATGCCGACTTCATTACATGAAGACCGACTCTTCCTACTGACTATGTTTTGAACCATTCCTGTGACACTAGTTATAGATTCCAATGCATCACTTGAGGTTTACTGTATCCCTTGGACCTTCATATTGACGATGAAACCCAGAAATTGCTTCGGAATTAAACACGAGAGGCACAATGCAGACTTAGGTACATAAAGATTGACTCTTCATACTGACTATGTTTTGAACCATTCCTGTGACACTAGTTATAGATTCCGATGCTTCACTTCAGGTTTACTGTATCCCTCTGACCTTCTTATTGTCGATGAAACACAGAAATTCCATCGGAATTAAATACAAAGGCACAATGCCGACTAAAGTACAAGAAGACTGACTCTATTTACTAACTATGTTTAGAACCATTCCTGTGACACTAGTTATGGATTCGGATGCTTCGCTTCAGGTTTACTGTATCCCCCTGACCTTCTTACTGTCGATGAAACACAGAAATTGCATCGGAATTTAATAGAAAAGGCACAATGCCGACTTAAGTACAAGACGACTGACTTTTCGTACTGTCTATGTTTTAAAAAATTCCTGTGACACTAGTTATAGATTCCGATGCTTCACTTCAGGTTTACTGTATCCCTTGGACCTTCTTATTGACGATGAAAAACAGAAATTGCATCGGAATTAAATACAAAAGGCACAATGCCGACTTAAGTGCAAGAAGACTGACTCTTCTTACTGACTATGTTTTGAACCATCCCGATGCCTCACTTCAGGTTTACTGTATCCCTCTGACCTTCGTATTGATGATGAAACACAGAAATTGCATCGGAATTATATCGAAACGCCACAATTCCTACTTAGGTACAAGAAGACGGACTCTTCTTACTGGCTACGTTTTGAACCATTCCTATGACACAGGTTATAGATTCCGATGCTTGGCTTCAGATTTTCTGTATCCCTTGGACCTTCTTATTGACGATGAATCACAGAAATTGCATCGGAATTAAATACAAAAGGCACAATGCGACTTAAGTACAAGAAGACTGACTCTTCCTACTGTCTATCTTTTGAACCATTCCTGTGACACTAGTTATAGATTCCGATGCTTCACTTGAGGTTTACTGTATCCCACTGACTTTCTTATTGACGATGAAACAAAGAAATTGCGTGGGAATTTAATACAAAAGGCACAATGCCGACTTTAGTACATGAAGACCGACTCTTCCCACTGACTATGCTTTGAACATTTCCTGTGACACTAGTTATAGATTCCGATGCTTCACTTCAGGTTTACTGTATCCCTTGGACCTTCTTATTGACGATGAAACACAGAAATTGCATCGGAATTAAACACAAAAAGCACAATGCCGTCTAATGTACAAGAAGACTGACTCTTCTTACTGACATTGCTTTGAACCATTCCTGTGACACTGATTATAGATTCCGATGCTTCACTTCAGGTTTACTGTACCCCTCTGATCTTGTTATTGACGATGAAACACAAAAATTGCTTCGAAATTAAATACAAAGGGCACAATGCCGACTTAAGTACAAGAAGACTGCATCTTTTTACTGACTATGTTTTGAACCATTCCTGTGACTCTAGTTATAGATTCGGATGCTTCACTTCAGGTTTACTGTATCCCTCTGACCTTCCAATTGACGATGAAACACAGAAATTGCATCGGAATTAAATAGAAAAGGCACAATGCTGCTTTAAGTACAAGACGACTGACTTTTCTTACTCTCTATGTTTTGAACCATTCCTGTGACACTAGTTATAGAATCCGATGCTTCACTTCAGGTTTACTGTATCCCTTGGACATTCTTATTGACGATGAAACACAGAAATTGCATCGGAATTAAACACAAAAGGCACAATGCCGACTTAAGTACAAGAAGACTGACTCATCTTATTGTCTATGTTTTGAACCATTCCTGTGACACTAGTTATAGATTCCGATGCTTCACTTCAGGTTTACTTTATCCCTCTGACCTTCTTATTGACGATGAAACACTGAAATTGCATCAGCATTAAATAGAAAAGGCACAATTCCATCTTAAGTACAAGACGACTGACTTTTCTTACTGTCTATGTTTTGAACCATTCCTGTGACACTAGTTATAGATTCTGATGCTTCACTTCAGGTTTACTGTATCCCTAGGACCTTCTTATTGACGATGAAACACAGAAATTGCATCGGAATTAAACACAAAAGGCACAATGCAGACTTAGGTTCATAAAGACTGACTCTTCATACTGACTATGTTTTGAACCATTCCTGTGACACTTGTTATAGATCCCATGCTTCACTTCAGGTTTACTGTTTCCCTCTGACCTTCTTATTGACGATGAAACACAGAAATTGCATCGGAATTAAATACAAAAGGCACATTGCCGACTGAAGTACAAGAAGACTGACTCTATTTACTGACTATGATTTGAACCATTCCTGTGACACCAGTTATGGATTCGGATGCTTCACTTCAGGTATACTGTATCCCCCTGACCTTCTTATTGACGATGAAACACAGAAATTGCATCGGAATTAAATAGAAAAGGCACAATGCCGACTTAAGTACAAGAAGACTGACTCTTCTTACTGACTATGTTTTGAACCATTCCTGTGACACTAGTTATAGATACCGATGCTTCACTTCAGGTTTACTGTATCCCTTGGACCTTCTTATTGACGATGAAACACAGAAATTGCATCGGAATTAAATAGAAAAGGCACAATGCTGACTTAAGTACAAGACGACTGACTTTTCTTACTGTCTATGTTTTGAACCATTCCTGTGACACTAGTTATAGAATCCGATGCTTCACTTCAGGTTTACTGTATCCCTTGGACATTCTTATTGACGATGAAACACAGAAATTGCATCGGAATTAAATACAAAAGACACAATGCCGACTTAAGTACAAGAAACTGACTCTTCTTACTGACGATGTTTTGAACCATTCCTGTGACACTAGTTATAGAACCCGATGCTACACTTCAGGTTGACTGTATCCTTCTGACCTTCTTATTGACGATGAAACACAGAAATTGCATAGGAATTAAATAGAAACGCCACAATGCCTACCTAAGTACAAGGAGACTGACTCTTCTTACTGGCTATGTTTTGAACCATTCCTGTGACACTAGTTACAGATTCCGATGCTTAACTTCAGGTTTACTGTATCCCTCTGACCTTCTTATTGACGATGAAACACAGAAATTGCTTCGGAATTAAATACGAAAGGCACAATGCCGTCTTAAGTAGAAGAAGACTGACTATTCTTACTGAGTATGTTTTGAACCATTCCTGTGACACTACTTATAGAATCCGATGCTTCACTTCAGTCTTTCTGTATCCCTCTGACCTTCTTATTGACGATGAAACACAGAAATTGCATCGGAATCAAATACAAAAGGCCAATGCCGACTTAAGTACAAGAAGACTGACTCTTATTACTGTCTATGTTTGAACCATTCCTGTGACACTAGTTATAGATTCCGATGCTTCACTTCAGGTTTACTGTATTCCTTGGACCTTCTTATTGACGATGAAACAAAGAAATTGCATCAGAATTAAATACAAAAGGCACAATGCTGACTTAAGTACAAGAAGACTGACTCTTCCTAATGTCCATGGTTTGAACCATTCCTGTGACACTAGTTATAGATTCCGATGCTTCACTTCAGGTTTACTGGATCCCTTGGACCTTCTTATTGACGATGAAACACAGAAATTGCATCGGAATTAAATACAAAAAACACAATGCCGACTTAAGTACATGAAGATCGACTCTTCCTACTGACTATGTTTTGAACCATTCCTGTGACACTAGTTATAGATTCCGATGCTTCACCTCAGGTTTACTGTATCCCCTGGACCTTCTTATTGACGATGAAACACAGAAATTGCATCGGAATTAAATACAAAAGGCACAATGCCGAATTAAGTACAAGAAGACTGACTCTTCTTACTGTCTATGTTTTGAACTATTCCATTGACACTAGTTATAGATTCCGATGCTTCACTCCAGTTTCACTGTATCCCTTGTACCTTCTTATTGACGATGAAACACAGAAATTGCATCGGAATTAAATAGAAAAGGCATAATGCCGACTTAAGTACAAGAAGACTGACTCCTCTTACTGTCTATATTTTGAACCATTCCTGTGACACTAGTTATAGATTCCGATGCTTCACTCCAGGTTTACTGTATCCCTTGGACCTTCTTATTGACGATGAAAGACAGAAAATTCATCGGAATTAAATACAAAAGGCACAATGAGACTTAAGGACAAGAAGACTGACTCTTCTTACTGACTATGTTTTGAACCATTCCTGTGACACTAGTTATAGATCCCGATGCTTCACTTCAGGTTTACTCTATCAATCTGACCATCTTTTTGACGATGAAACACAGAAATTGCATCGGAATTAAATAGAAACGCCACAATGGCTACTTAAGTACAAGAAGACTGACTCATCTTACTGGCTATGCTTTGAACCATTCCTGTGCCACTAGTTATAAATTCCGATGCTTGACTTCAGTTTTACTGTATCCCTTGGACCTTCTTATTGACGATGAATCACAGAAATTGCATCGGAATTAAATACAAAGGGCAAAATGCTTACTTAAGTACACGAAAACTGACTCTTCTAAGTGTCTATGATTTGAACCATTCCTGTGACACTAGTTATAGATTCCGATGCTTCACTTCAGGTTTACTGTATCCCTCTGACCTTCTTATTGACGATGAAACACTGAAATTGCATCAGAATTGAATAGAAGAGGCACAATGCCAACTTAAGTACAAGATGACTGACTTTTCTTACTGTCTAAGTTTTGAACTATTCCTGTGACACTAGTTATAGATTCTGATACTTCACTTCAGGTTTACTGTATCCCTAGGACCTTCTTATTGACAATGAAACACAGAAATTGCATCGGAATTGAATAGAAAAGGCACAATGCCGACTTAAGTACAAGACGACTGACTTTTCGTACTGTCTATGTTTTGAACCATTCCTGTGACACTAGTTATAGATTCCGATGCTTCACTTGAGGTTTACTGTATCCCTTGGACCTTCTTATTGACGATGAAACACAGAAATTGCGTCGGAATTTAATACAACAGCCACAATGCCGACTTAAGTACATGAAGACCGAATCTTCCTACTCACTATGCTTTGAACCTTTCCTGTGACACTAGTTATAGATTCCGATGCTTCTCTTCAGGTTTACTGTATCCCTTAGACCTTCTTATTGACGATGAAACACAGAAATTGCATCGGAATTAAACACAAAAGGCACAATGCCGACTTATGTACAAGAAGACTGACTCTTCTTCCTGACTATGCTTTGAAACATTCCTGTGACACTAGTTATAGATTCCGATGCTTCACTTCAGGTTTACTGTATCCCTTGGTCCTTCTTATTTACGATCAAAGACAGAAATTGCATCGGAATTATATACAAAAGGCACAATGCCGACTTAAGTACATGAAGACCGACACTTCCTACTGACTATGTTTTGAACCATTCCTGTGACACTAGTTATAGATTCCGATGCTTCACTTGAGGTTTTTTGTCTCCCTTGGATCTTCTTACTGACGATGAAACACAGAAATTGCATCGGAATTAAATACAAAAGGCACAATGCCGACTTATATATAAGAAGACTGACTCATCTTACTGTCTATGTTTTGAACGATTCCTGTGACACTAGTTATAGATTCCGATGCTTCACTTCAGGTTTACTGTATCCCTCTGACCTTCTTATTGACGATGAAACACTGAAATTGCATCAGCATTAAATAGAAAAGGCACAATGCCAAGTTAAGTACAAGACGACTGACTTTTCTTACTGTCTATGTTTTGAACCATTCCTGTGACACTACTTAGTACATTCCGATGCTTCACTTCAGGTTTACTGTATCCCTTGGGCCTTCTTATTGACGATGAAACACAGAAATTGCATCGGAATTAAACACAAAAGGCACAATGCAGAATAGGTACATAAAGACTGACTCTTCATTCTTACTATGTTTTGAACCATTCCTGTGACACTAGTTATAGATCCGATGCTTCACTTCAGGTTTACTGTTTCCCTCTGACCTTCTTACTGACGATGAAACACAGAAATTGCATCGGAATTAAATACAAAAGGCACAATGCCGACTGAAGTACAAGAAGACTGACTCTATTTACTGACTATGATTTGAACCATTCCTGTGACACTAGTTATAGATACCGATGCTTCTCTTCAGGTTTACTGTATCCCTCTGACCCTCTTATTGCCGATGAAACACAGAAATTGCATCGGAATTAAATAGAAACGCCACAATTCCTACATAGGTACAAGAAGACTGACTCTTCTTACTGGCTACGTTATGAACCATTCCTGTGACACCAGTTATAGATTCCGATGCTTGTCTTCAGTTTTTCTGTATCCCTTGGACCTTCTTATTGACGATGAAAAACAGAAATTGCATCGGAATTAAATACAAAAGGCACAATGCCGACTTAAGTACAAGAAGACTGACTCTTCCTACTGTCTATGTTTTGAACTATACCTGTGACACTAGTTATTGATTCCGATGCTTCACTTGAGGTTTACTGTATCCCTTGGACCTTCTTATTGACGATGAAACACAGAAATTGAGTCGGAATTTAATACAAAAGGCACAATGCCGAATTAAGTACATGAAGACCGACTCTTCCTACTGACTATGCTTTGAACCTTTCCTGTGACACTAGTTATAGATTCCGATGCTTCTCTTCACGTTTACTGTATCCCTCAGACCTTCTTATTGACGATGAAACACAGAAATTGCATCGGAATTAAATACAAAAGGCACAATGCCGACTTCAGTACAAGTAGACTGACTCATCTTACCGTCTATGTTTTGAACCATTCCTGTGACACTAGTTATAGATTCCGATGCTTCACTTCAGGTTTACTGTATCCCTTGGACCTTCTTATTGACGATGAAACACAGAAATTGAATCGGAATTAAACACAAAAGGCACAATGCCGACTTATGTACAAGAAGACTGACTCTTCTTACTGACTATGCTTTGAACCATTCCTGTTACACTAGTTATAGATTCCGATGCTTCACTTTAGGTTTACTGTACCCCTCTGACCTTCTTATTGACGATGAAACACAAAAATTGTATCGGAATTAAATACAAAGGTCACAATGCCGACTTAAGTACAAGAAGACTGACTCTTCCTACTGTCTATGTTGTGAACTATACCTGTGACACTAGTTATAGATTCCGATGCTTCTCTTCAGGTTTACTGTATCCCTCAGACCTTCTTATTGACGATGAAACACAGAAATTGCATCGGAATTAAATACAAAAGGCACAATGCCGACTTCAGTACAAGTAGACTGACTCATCTTACCGTTTATGTTTTGAACCATTCCTGTGTTACTAGTTATAGATTCCGATGCTTCACTTCAGGTTTACCGTATCCCTTGGACCTTCTTGTTGAGGATGAAACACAGAAATTGCATCGGAATTAAATAAAAAAGGGACAATGCCGACTTAGGGACAAGAAGACTGACTGTTCTTACTGACTATGTTTTGAACCATTCCTGTGACGCTAGTTATAGATCCCGATGCATCACTTCAGGTTTACTGTATCCCTCTGACCTTCTTATTGACGATGAAACACAGAAATTGCATCGGAATTAAATAGAAACGCCATAATGGCTACTTAAGTACAAGAAGACTGACTCTTCTTACTGGCTATGTTTTGAACCATTCCTGTGACACTAGTAATAGATTCCGATGCTTGACTTAAGTTTTACTGTATCCCTTGGACCTTCTTATTGACGATGAAACACAGAAATTGCATCGAAATTAAATAAAAAAGGCACAATGCCGACTTAGGGACAAGAAGACCGACTGTTCTTACTGACTATGTTTTGATCCATTCCTGTGACACTAGTTATTGATTCCGAAGTTTCTCTTCAGGTTTATTGTATCACTCTGACCTTCTTGTTGCCGATGAAACACAGAAATTGCATCAGAAATAAATAGAAAAGGTACAATGCTGACTTAAGTACAAGAAGACTGACTCTTTTTACTGGCTATGTTTTGAAACATTCCTGTGACACTAGTTATAGATTCCGATGCTTCACTCCAGGTTTACTGTATCCCTTGGACCTTCTTATTGACGATGAAAGACAGAAATTGCAAGTGAATTAAATAGAAAAGGTACAATGCCGACTTAACTACAAGAAGACTGACTCTTATTACTGACTATGTTTTGAACCATTCCTGTGACACTAGTTATAGATTCCGATGTTTCACTTCAGCTTTACTGTTTCCCTGACCCTTCTTATTGACGATGAAACTCAGAAATTGCATCGGAATTAAATACAAAAGGCAAAATGCCGACTTAAGTACAAGAAGACTGACTCTTCTTACTGTCCATATTTTGAACCATTCCAGTGACACTAGTTATAGATTCCGATGCCTCACTTTAGGTTTACTGTATCCCTTGGTCCTTCTTATTGACGATGAAAGACAGATATTGCATCGGTATTATATACAAAAGGCACAATGCCGACTTAAGTACATGAAGACCGACACTTCCTACTGACTATGATTTGAACCTTTCCTGTGACACTAGTTATAGATTCCGATGCTTCACTTGAAGTTTACTGTATCCCTTGGACCTTCTTACTGACGATGAAACACAGAAATTGCATCGGAATTAAACACAAAAGGCACAATGCCGACTTAAGTACATGAAGACCGACACTTCCTACTGACTATGTTTTGAACCATTTCTGTGACACTAGTTATAGATTCCGATGCTTCACTTGAGGTTTACTGTATCCCTTGGACCTTCTTACTGACGATGAAACACAGAAATTGCATCGGAATTAAACACAAAAGGCACAATGCCGACCTTAGTACAAGCAGACTGACTCTTCTTACTGTCCATATTTTGAACCATTCCAGTGACACTAGTTATAGATTCCGATGCTTCACTTTAGGTTTACTGTATCCCTTGTACCTTCTTATTGACGATGAAAGACAGAAATTGCATCGGAATTATATACAAAAGGCACAATGCCGACTTAAGTACATGAAGACCGACACTTCCTACTGACTACGTTTTGAACCATTCCTGTGACACTAGTTATAGATTCCGATGCTTCACTTCAGGTTTACTTATCCCTCTGACCATATTGCCGATGAAACACAGAAGTTGCATCGGAATTAAATACAAAAGGCACAATGCCGACTTAAGGACAAGAAGACTGACACTTCTCACTGACTATGATTTGAACCATTCCTGTGACACTAGTTATAGATTCCGATGCTTCGCTTCAGGTTTACTGTTTCCCTGGACCTTCTTATTGACGATGAAGCTCAGAAATTGCATCGGAATTAAATACAAAAGGCAAAATGCCGACTTAAGTACAAGAAGACTGACTGTTCTACCGTCTATGCTTTGAACCATTTCTGTGACACTAGTTTCAGAGTCCGATGCTTCACTTAAGGTTTACTGAATCCCTTGGGCCTTCTTATTGACGATGAATCACAGAAATTGAATTGGAATTAAACACAAAAGGCACAATGCCGACTAAAGTACAAGAAGACTGCCTCTTCTTTCTGTCCATATTTTGGACCATTCCAGTGACACTAGTTATAGATTCCGATGCTTCGCTTTAGGTTTACTGTATCCCTTGGTCCTTCTTATTGACGATGAATGACAGAAATTGCATCGGAATTATATACAACAGGCACACTGCCGACTAAAGTACAAGAAGACTGACTCATCTTACTGTCTATGTTTTGAACCATTCCTGTGACACTAGTTATAGATTCCGATGCTTCACTTCAGGTTTACTGTATCCCTCTGACCTTCTTATTGACGATGAAACACTGAAATTGCATCAGAATTAAATAGAAAAGGCACAATGCCGACTTAAGTACAAGACGACTGCCTTTTCTTACTGTCTGTGCTTTGAACCATTCCTGTGACACTAGTTAAGGATTCTGATGCTTCACTACAGGTTTACTGTATCCCTTGGACCTTCTTATTGACGATGAAACACAGAAATTGCATCGGAATTAAATACAAAAGGCACAATGCCGACTTAAGTACAAGAAGACTGACTCTTCTTACTTACTATGTTTTGATAAATTCCTGTGACACTAGTTATACATTGCGATGCTTCACTTCAGGTTTACTGTATCCCTCTGACCTTCTTATTGACGATGAAACCCAGAAATTGCATCGGAATTAAATAGAAAAGGCACAATGCCGACTTAAGTACAAGAAGACTGACTCTTCTTACTGTCTATGTTTAGAACCACTCCTGTGACACTACTTATAGATTCCGATGCTTCACTTCAGGTTTACTGTATCTCTTGGACCTTCTTATTGACGATGAAACACAGAAATTGCATCGGAATTAAATACAAAAGGCACACTGCCGACTTAAAGACAAGAAGACTGACTCTTCTTACTGACTATGTTTTGAACCATTCCTATGACACTAGCTATAGATTCCGATGCTTTATTTCAGGTTTACTGTATCCCTCTGACCTTCTTATTGACGATGAAACACAGAAATTGTATCGGAACTAAATACAAAAGGCACAATGCCGAATTAAGTACAAGAAGACTGACTCTTCTTACTGTCTATGTTTTGAACCATTCCATTGACACTAGTTATAGATTCCGATGCTTCACTCCAGGTTTACTGTATCCCTTGGACCTTCTTATTGACGATGAAACACAGAAATTGCATCGGAATTATATACAAAAGGCAAAATGCCGACTTAAGTACACGAAGACTGACTCTTCTTACTGTCTATGTTTTGAACCATTCCTGTGACACTAGTTATAGATTCCGATGCTTCACTCCAGGTTTACTGTATCCCTTATATCTTCTTATTGACGATGAAGCACAGAAATTGCAACTGATTTAAATAGAAAAGGCACAATTCCGACTTAAGTACAAGAAGACTGACTTTTCTTACTGACTATGTTTTGAACCATTCATGTGACACTAGTTATAGATTCCGATGTTACACTTCAGGTTTACTGTATACCTTGGACCTTCTTATTGACGATGAAACACAGAAATTGCATCGGAATTAAATACAAAAGGCACAATGTCGACTTAAGTACAAGAAGACTGACTCTTCCTACTGTCTATGTTTTGAACCATTCCTGTGACAGTAGTTATAGATACCGATGCTTCACTTCAGGTTTACTGTATCCCTCTGACCTTATTGCCGATGAAACACAGAAATTGCATCGGAAATAAATACAAAAGGCACAATGTCGATTTAAGTACAAGAAGACTGACTCTTCTTACTGTCTATGTTTTGAACCATTCCTGTGACACTAGTTATAGATTCCGATGCTTCACTCCAGGTTTACTGTATCCCTTGGATCGTCTTATTGACGATGAAGCACAGAAATTGCAACTGAATTAAATAGAAAAGGCACAATGCCGACATAAGGACAAGAAGACTGACTCTTCTTACTGACTATGATTGGAACCATTCCTGTGACACTAGTTATAGATTCCGATGCTTCACTTCAGGTTTACTGTTTCCCTTTGACCTTCTTATTGACGATGAAATACAGAAATTGAATCGGAATTAAATACAAAAGGCAAAATGCCAACTTAAGTACAAAAAGACTGACTCTTCTACTGTCTATGTTTTGAACCGTTTCTGTGACACTAATTGTAGAGTCCGATGCTTCACTTCAGGTTTTCTGTATCCCTTGGGCCTTCTTATTGACGATGAATCACAGAAATTGAATTGGAATTAAACACAAAATTCACAATGCCGACTAAAGTACAAGAAGACTGACTCTTCTTACTGTCCATATTTTGAACCATTCCAGTGACACTAGTTATAGATTCCGATGCTTCACTTTAGGTTTACTGTATCCCTTGGTCCTTCTTATTGACGATGAATGACAGAAATTGCATCGGAAATATATACAACAGGCACAATGCCGACTTAAGTACATGAAGACCGACACTTCCTACTGACTATGTTTTCAGCCATTCCTGTGACACTAGTTATAGATTCCGATGCTTCACTTGAGGTTTACTGTATCCCTTTGACCTTCTTACTGAAGATGAAACACAGAAATTGCATCGGAATTAAACACAAAAGGCACAATGCCGACTAAAGTACAAGAAGACTGACTCATCTTACTGTCTATGTTTTGAACCATTCCTGTGACACTAGTTATAGATTCCGATGCTTCACTTCAGGTTTACTGTATCCCTCTGACCTTCTTATTGACGATGAAACACTGATATTGCATCAGAATTAAATAGAAAAGGCACAATGCCGACTTAAGTACAAGACGACTGCCTTTTCTTACTGTCTGTGCTTTGAACCATTCCTGTGACACTAGTTAAGGATTCTGATGCTTCACTACAGGTTTACTGTATCCCTTGGATCTTCTTATTGACGATGAAACACAGAAATTGCATCGGAATTAAATAAAAAAGGCACAATGCCGACTTAAGGTCAAGAAGACTGACTCTTCTTACTTACTATGCTTTGATAAATTCCTGTGACACTAGTTATAGATTGCGATGCTTCACTTCAGTTTTACTGTATATCTTGGACCTTCTTATTGACGATGAAACACAGAAATTGCATCGGAATTAAATACAAAAGGCAGACTGCCGACTTAAAGACAAGAAGACTGACTCTTCTTACTGACTATGTTTTGAACCATTCCTATGACACTAGCTATAGATTCCGATGCTTTATTTCAGGTTTACTGTATCCCTCTGACCTTCTTATTGACGATGAAACACAGAAATTGCATCGGAATTAAATAAAAAAGGCACAATGCCGCCTTAGGAACAAGAGGACTGACTGTTCTTACTGACTATGTATTGAACCATTCCTGTGAACCTAGTTATAGATTCCGATGCTTCACTTCAGGTTTATTGTATCCCTCTGACCTTTTTATTGACGATGAAACACAGAAATTGCTTCGGAAATAAATACAAAAGGCACAATGTCGATTTAAGTACAAGAAGACTGACCCTTCTTACTGTCTATGTTTTGAACCATTCCTGAGCCACTAGTTATAGATTCCGATGCTTCACTCCAGGTTTACTGTATCCCTTGTATCTTCTTATTGACGACGAAGCACAGAAATTGCAACTGAATTAAATAGAAAAGGCACAATTCCGACTTAAGTACAAGAAGACTGACTTTTATTACTGACTATGTTTTGAACCATTCCTGTGACACTAGTTATAGATTCCGATGTTTCACTTCAGGTTTACTGTATACCTTGGACCTTCTTATTGACGATGAAACACAGAAATTGCATCGGAATTAAATACAAAAGGCACAATGTCGACTTAAGTACAAGAAGACTGACTCTTCCTACTGTCTATGTTTTGAACCATTCCTGTGACAGTAGTTATAGATACCGATGCTTCACTTCAGGTTTACTGTATCCCTCTGACCTTATTGCCGATGAAACACAGAAATTGCATCGGAAATAAATACAAAAGGCACAATGTCGATTTAAGTACAAGAAGACTGACTCTTCTTACTGTCTATGTTTTAAACCATTCCTGTGACACTAGTTATAGATTCCGATGCTTCACTTCAGGTTTACTGTATCCCTTGGATCTTCTTATTGACGATGAAGCACAGAAATTGCAACTGAATTAAATAGAAAAGGCACAATGCCGACATAAGGACAAGAAGACTGACCCTTCTTACTGTCTATGTTTTGAACCATTCCTGAGCCACTAGTTATAGATTCCGATGCTTCACTCCAGGTTTACTGTATCCCTTATATCTTCTTATTGACGATGAAGGACAGAAATTGCATCGGAATTATATACAAAAGACATAATGCCGACTTAAGTATATGAAGACCGACACTTCCTACTGACTATGTTTTGAACCATTCCTGTGACACTAGTTATAGATTCCGATGCTTCACTCCAGGTTTACTGTATCCCTTATATCTTCTTATTGACGATGAAGGACAGAAATTGCATCGGAATTATATACAAAAGACATAATGCCGACTTAAGTATATGAAGACCGACACTTCCTACTGACTATGTTTTGAACCATTCCTGTGACACTAGTTA
Organism: Schistocerca piceifrons; assembly: GCF_021461385.2. Classification (NCBI taxonomy): domain Eukaryota; kingdom Metazoa; phylum Arthropoda; class Insecta; order Orthoptera; family Acrididae; genus Schistocerca; species Schistocerca piceifrons. Next base: position 9,825 of record NW_025727995.1, on the reverse strand, counting down.
TAGATTACGATGCTTCACTTGAGGTTTACTGTATCCCATGGACCTTCTTATTGACGATGAAACACAGAAATTGCATCGGAATTAAACACAAATGGCACAATGCCGAATTAAGTACAAAACGACTGACTCTTCTTACTGACTATGTTTTGAACCATTCCTGTGACACTAGTTATAGTTTCCGATGCTTCACTTCAGGTTTACTGTATCCCTTGGACCTTCTTTTTGACGATGAAGCACAGAAATTGCATCGGAATTAAATACAAAAGGCAAAATGCCGACTTAAGTACATGAAGACTGACTCTTCTTAATGTCTATGTTTTGAACCATTCCTGTGACACTAGTTATAGATTCCGATGCTACACTCCAGGTTTACTGTATCCCTTGGACCTTCTTTTTGACGATGAAGCACAGAAATTGCATCGGAATTAAATACAAAAGGCACAATGCCGACTTAAGGACAAGAAGACTGACTGTTCTTAATGACTATGTTTTGAACCATTCCTGTGACACTAGTTATAGATTCCGATGCTTCAGTTCAGGTTTATTGTATCCCTCTGTCCTTCTTGTTGACGATGAAACATAGAAATTGCATCGGAGTTAAATAGAAAAGGCACAATGTCGACTTAAGTTCAAGAAGACTGTCTCTTCTTACTGTCTATGTTTGAACCATTCCTGTGACACTAGTTATAGATTCCGATGCTTCACTCCAGGTTTAATGTATACCTTGGACCTTCTTATTGACGATGAAACACAGAAATTGCATCGGAATTAAATAGAAAAGGCACAATGCCGACTTAAGTACAAGAAGACTGACTCTTCTTACTATCTATGTTTTGAACCATTCCTCTGACACTAGTTATGGATTCCGATGTTTCACTTCAGGTTTGCTGTATACTTTGGAACTTCTTATTCACGATGAAACACAGAAATCGCATCGGAATTAAATGCAAAGGGCACAATGCCGACTTAAGTACAAGACGTTTGACTCTTCTTACTGTCTATGATTTGAATCATTACTGTGACACTACTTATAGATTCCGATGCTTCACTCCAGGTTTACTGTATCCCTTGGACCTTCTTATTGACGATGAAACACAGAAATTGCATCGGAATTAAATACAAGAGGCACAATGCCGACTTAAGGACAAGGAGACTGACGCTTCTCACTGACTATGTTTTGAACCATTCCTGTGACACTAGTTATAGATTCCGATGCTTCACTTCAGGACTACTGTATCCCTCTGACCTTCTTATGGACGATGAAACACAGAAATTGCATCGGAAATAAATACAAAAGGCACAATGCCGACTTAAGTACTAGAAGACTGACTCTTCTTACTGTCTATGTTTTGAACCATTCCTGAGACACTAGTTATAGATTCCGATGCTTCAATTCAGGTTTACTGTATCCGTTGGACAGTCTTATTGACGATGAAACAAAGATATTGCGTCGGAATTCAATACAAAAGGCACAATGCCGACTTAAATACAAGAAGACTGACCCTTCGTACTGACTATGCTTTGAACCATTCCTGTGACACTAGCTATAGATTCCGATGCTTCACTTCAGGTTTACTGTATCCCTCTGACGTTCTTATTGACGATGAAGCACAGAAGTTGCATCGGAATTAAATACAAAAGGCACAATGCCGACTTAAGTACAAGAAGATTGACTCTTCTTACTGTCTATGTTTTGAACCATTCCATTGACACTAGTTATAGATTCCGATGCTACACTCCAGGTTTACTGTATCCCTTGGACGTTCTTATTGACGATGAAACACAGAAATTGCATCGGAATTAAATAGAAAAAGCACAATGAAGACTTAAGTACAAGAAGACTGACACTTCTTACTGACTATGTTTTGAACCATTCCTGTGGCACTAGTTATAGTTTCCGATGCTTCACTCCTGGTTTACTGTATCCCTTGGACCTTCTTATTGACGATGAAACACAGAAGTTGCATTGGAATTAAATACAAGAGCCACAATGCCGACTTATGGACAAGGAGACTGACTCTTCTCACTGACTATGTTTTGAACCATTCCTGTGACACTAGTTATAGATTCCGATGCTTCACTTCAGGTTTACTGTATCCCTCTGACCTTCTCATTGCCGGTGAAACACAGAAATTGCATCGGAATTAAATACGAAAGGCACAATGCCAACTTAAGTACAAGAAGACTGACTCTTCTTACTGACTACGATTTGACCCATTCCTGTGACACAAGTTATAGATTCCGATGCTTCACTTCAGGTTTACTGTATCCCTCTGACCTTCTTATTGACGATGAAACACAGAAATAGCATCGGAATTGAATAGAAAAGGCACAATGCCGACTTAAGTACAAGAAGACTGACTCTTCTTACTGTCTATGGTTTGAACCATTCCTGTGACACTAGTTGTAGTTTCCGATGCTTCACTTCAGGTTAACTGTATCCCTTGGACCTTCTTATTGACGATGAAACACAGAAATTGCATCGGAATTAAATACAAAAGACACAATGCCGACTTAAGTACAAGAAGACTGCCTCTTCCAACTGTCTATGTTTTGAACCATTCCTGTGACACTAGTTATAGATTCCGATGCTTCACTTCAGGTTTACTGTATCCCTCTGACCGTCTTATTGACGATGAAACACAGAATTTGCATCGGAATTAAATAGAAAATGCACAATTCCGACTTAAGTTCTAGAAAACTGTCTCTTCTTACTGACTATGTTTTGAACCATTCCTGTGACACTACTTATGGATTCCGAAGCTTCACTTCAGGTTAATTGTATCCCTCTGACCTTCTTATTGACGAAATAACACAGAAATTGCATCGGAATTATATGCAAAAAGGCACAATGCCGAATTAATTACAAGAAGACTGACTCTTCTTACTGTCTATTTTTGAACCAGTCCTGTGACACTAGTTATGGACTCCGATGCTTCACTCCAGGTTTACTGTATCCCATGGACCTTCTTATTGACGATGAAACACAGAAATTGCATCGGAATAAAATGCAAAGGGCACAATGCCGACTTAAGTAACAGAAGACTGACTCTTCTTACTGTCTATGATTTGAACCATTCCTGTGACATTAGTTATAGATTCCGATGCTTCACTCCAGGTTTACAGTATCCCTTGGACCATCCTATTAACGATGAAACACAGAAATTGCGACAGAATTAAATAGAAAATGCACAATGATGACTTAAGTATAGGAATACTGACTCTTCGTACTGACTATGCTTTGAACCATTCCTGTGACACTAGCTATAGATTCCGATGCTTCACTTCAGGTTTACTGTATCCCTCTGACGTTCTTATTGACGATGAAACACAGAAGTTGCATCGGAATTAAATACAAAAGGCACAATGCCGACTTAAGTACAAGAAGATTGACTCTTCTTACTGTCTATGTTTTGAACCATTCCATTGACACTAGTTATAGATTCCAATGCTACACTCCAGGTTTACTGTATCCCTTGGACGTTCTTAGTGACGATGAAACACAGAAATTGCATCGGAATTAAATAGAAAAAGCACAATGAAGACTTAAGTACAAGAAGACTGACACTTCTTACTGACTATGTTTTGAACCATTCCTGTGGCACTAGTTATAGTTTCCGATGCTTCACTCCTGGTTTACTGTATCCCTTGGACCTTCTTATTGACGATGAAACACAGAAATTGCATTGGAATTAAATACAAGAGGCACAATGCCGACTTATGGACAAGGAGACTGACTCTTCTCACTGACTATGTTTTGAACCATTCCTGTGACACTAGTTATAGATTCCGATGCTTCACTTCAGGTTTACTGTATCCCTCTGACCTTCTCATTGCCGGTGAAACACAGAAATTGCATCGGAATTAAATACGAAAGGCACAATGCCAACTTAAGTACAAGAAGACTGACTCTTCTTACTGACTATGATTTGACCCATTCCTGTGACACAAGTTATAGATTCCGATGCTTCACTTCAGGTTTACTGTATCATTCTGACCTTCTTATTGACGATGAAACACAGAAATAGCATCGGAATTGAATAGAAATGCACAATGCCGACTTAAGTACAAGAAGACTGACTCTTCTTACTGTCTATGGTTTGAACCATTCCTGTGACACTAGTTGTAGTTTCCGATGCTTCACTTCAGGTTAACTGTATCCCTTGGACCTTCTTATTGACGATGAAACACAGAAATTGCATCGGAATTAAATACAAAAGACACAATGCCGACTTAAGTACAAGAAGACTGCCTCTTCCAACTGTCTATGTTTTGAACCATTCCTGTGACACTAGTTATAGATTCCGATGCTTCACTTCAGGTTTACTGTATCCCTCTGACCGTCTTATTGACGATGAAACACAGAATTTGCATCGGAATTAAATAGAAAATGCACAATGCCGACTTAAGTTCTAGAAGACTGTCTCTTCTTACTGACTATGATTTGAACCATTCCTGTGACACTAGTTATGGATTCCGAAGCTTCACTTCAGGTTAATTGTATCCCTCTGACCTTCTTATTGACGATATAACACAGAAATTGCATCGGAATTAAATGCAAAAAGGCACAATGCCGAATTAATTACAAGAAGACTGACTCTTCTTACTGTCTATTTTTGAACCAGTCCTGTGACACTAGTTATAGACTCCGATGCTTCACTCCAGGTTTACTGTATCCCATGGACCTTCTTATTGACGATGAAACACAGAAATTGCATCGGAATAAAATGCAAAGGGCACAATGCCGACTTAAGTAACAGAAGACTGACTCTTCTTACTGTCTATGATTTGAACCATTCCTGTGACATTAGTTATAGATTCCGATGCTTCACTCCAGGTTTACTGTATCCCTTGGACCATCCTATTAACGATGAAACACAGAAATTGCGACAGAATTAAATAGAAAATGCACAATGATGACTTAAGTACAGGAATACTGACTCTTCGTACTGACTATGCTTTGAACCATTCCTGTGACACTAGCTATAGATTCCGATGCTTCACTTCAGGTTTACTGTATCCCTCTGACGTTCTTATTGACGATGAAACACAGAAGTCGCATCGGAATTAAATACAAAAGGCACAATGCCGACTTAAGTACAAGAAGATTGACTCTTCTTACTGTCTATGTTTTGAACCATTCCATTGACACTAGTTATAGATTCCAATGCTACACTCCAGGTTTACTGTATCCCTTGGACGTTCTTATTGACGATGAAACACAGAAATTGCATCGGAATTAAATAGAAAAAGCACAATGAAGACTTAAGTACAAGAAGACTGACACTTCTTACTGACTATGTTTTGAACCATTCCTGTGGCACTAGTTATAGTTTCCGATGCTTCACTCCTGGTTTACTGTATCCCTTGGCCCTTCTTATTGACGATGAAACACAGAAATTGCATTGGAATTAAATACAAGAGGCACAATGCCGACTTATGGACAAGGAGACTGACTCTTCTCACTGACTATGTTTTGAACCATTCCTGTGACACTAGCTATAGATTCCGATGCTTCACTTCAGGTTCACTGTATCCCTCTGACCTTCTCATTGCCGGTGAAACACAGAAATTGCATCGGAATTAAATACGAAAGGCACAATGCCAACTTAAGTACAAGAAGACTGACTCTTCTTACTGACTATGATTTGACCCATTCCTGTGACACAAGTTATAGATTCCGATGCTTCACTTCAGGTTTACTGTATCCCTCTGACCTTCTTATTGACGATGAAACACAGAAATAGCATCGGAATTGAATAGAAAAGGCACAATGCCGACTTAAGTACAAGAAGACTGACTCTTCTTACTGTCTATGGTTTGAACCATTCCTGTGACACTAGTTGTAGTTTCCGATGCTTCACTTCAGGTTAACAGTATCCCTTGGACCTTCTTATTGACGATGAAACACAGAAATTGCATCGGAATTAAATACAAAAGACACTATGCCGACTTAAGTACAAGAAGACTGCCTCTTCCAACTGTCTATGTTTTGAACCATTCCTGTGACACTAGTTATAGATTCCGATGCTTCACTTCAGGTTTACTGTATCCCTCTGACCGTATTATTGACGATGAAACACAGAATTTGCATCGGAATTAAATAGAAAATGCACAATGCCGACTTAAGTTCTAGAAGACTGTCTCTTCTTACTGACTATGATTTGAACCATTCCTGTGACACTAGTTATGGATTCCGAAGCTTCACTTCAGGTTTATTGTATCCCTCTGACCTTCTTATTGACGATATAACACAGAAATTGCATCGGAATTAAATGCAAAAAGGCACAATGCCGAATTAATTACAAGAAGACTGACTCTTCTTACTGTCTATTTTTGAACCAGTCCTGTGACACTAGTTATAGACTCCGATGCTTCACTCCAGGCTTACTGTATCCCATGGACCTTCTTATTGACGATGAAACACAGAAATTGCATCGGAATAAAATGCAAAGGGCACAATGCCGACTTAAGTAACAGAAGACTGACTCTTCTTACTGTCTATGATTTGAACCATTCCTGTGCCATTAGTTATAGATTCCGATGCTTCACTCCAGGTTTACTGTATCCCTCGGACCATCCTATTAACGATGAAACACAGAAATTGCGACAGAATTAATCAGAAAATGCACAATGATGACTTAAGTACAGGAATACTGACTCTTCGTACTGACTATGTTTTGAACCATTCCTGTGACACTAGTTACAGATTCCGATGCTTCACTTCAGGATTACTGTATCCCTCTGACCTTCTTATTGACAGTGAAACACAGAAATTGCATCGGAATGAAATACAAAAGGCACAATGCCGACTTAAGTACAAGAAGACTGACTCTTCTTACTGTCTATGTTTTGAACCATCCCTGTGATACTAGTTATAGATTCCGATGCTTCACTTGAGGTTTACTGTATCCCTTGGACCGTCTTATTGACGACGAAACAAAGATATTCCATCGGAATTCAATACAAAAGGCACAATGACGCCTTAACTACAATAAGACTGACTCTTCTTACTAACTATGCTTCGAACCATTCCTGTGACGCTAGTTATAGATTCCGATGCTTAACTTCAGGATTACTGTATCCCTCTGACCTTCTTAGTGACGATGAAACACAGAAATTGCATCGGTAATAAATACAAAAACACAATGCCGACTTAAGTACATGAAGTCTGACTCTTCTTACTGTCTATGTTTTGAACCATTCCTGTGACACTAGTTGTAGATTCCGATGCTTCACTTCAGGTTTACTGTATCCCTTGGACCTTCTTATTGACGATGAATCACAGACATTGCATCGGAATTAAATACAAAAGACACAATGCCGACTTAAGTACAAGAAGACTGACCCTTCCAACTGTCTATGTTTTGAACCACTCCTGTGACACTAGTTATAGATTCCGATGCTTCACTTCAGGTTTACTGTATCCCTCTGACCGTCTTATTGATAATGAAACACAGAAATTGCATCGGAATTAAATAGAAAATGTACAATGCTGACTTAAGTACTAGAAGACTCACTCTTCCTACTGTCTATTTTTGAAGCATTCCTGAGACACTAGTTATAGATTCCGATGCTTCACTTTAGGTTTACTGTATCCCTTGGACCGTCTTATTGACGACGAAACAAAGATATTCCATCGGAATTCAATACAAAAGGCACAATGACGCCTTAACTACAATAAGACTGACTCTTCTTACTAACTATGCTTCGAACCATTCCTGTGACGCTAGTTATAGATTCCGATGCTTAACTTCAGGATTACTGTATCCCTCTGACCTTCTTAGTGACGATGAAACACAGAAATTGCATCGGTAATAAATACAAAAACACAATGCCGACTTAAGTACAAGAATACTGACTCATCTTATTGTCTATGATTTTGAACCGTCCCCTGTGACACTAGATATAGATTCCGATGCTTCACTCCAGGTTTACTGTATCCCTTGGACCTTCTTATTGACGATGAAGCACAGAAATTGCATCGGAATTAAATACAAAAGGCACAATGCCGACTTAAATACAAGTAGACTGACTCTTCTTACTGACTATGTTTTGACTCATTCCTGTGACACTACTTATAGATTCCGATGCTTCACTTCAGGTTAAATGTATCCGTCTGACCTTCTTATTGACGATGAAACACAGAAATTGCATCGGAATTAAATACAAAAGGCACAATGCCGAATTAAGTACAAGAAGACTCATACTATAGTCTTTATTTTCAACCATTCCTGTGACACTAGTTGTGGACTCCGATGCTTCACTTCAGGTTTACTGTATCCCTCTGACCTTCTTGTTGACGATGAAACACAGAAATTGCATCGGAATTCAATACAAAAGGCACAATGCCGACTTAAATACAAGAAAACTGACTCTTCGTACTGACTACGCTTTGAACCATTCCTGTGACACTAGCTATAGATTCCGATGCTTCACTTCAGGTTTACTGTATCCCTGTGACGTTCTTATTGACGATGAAACACAGAAGTTGCATCGGAATTAAATACAAAAGGCACAATGCCGACTTAAGTACAAGAAGATTGACTCTTCTTACTGTCTATGTTTTGAACCATTCCATTGACACTAGTTATAGATTCCGATGCTACACTCCAGGTTTACTGTATCCCTTGGACGTTCTTATTGACGATGAAACACAGAAATTGCATCGGAATTAAATAGAAAAAGCACAATGAAGACTTAAGTACAAGAAGACTGACACTTCTTACTGACTATGTTTTGAACCATTCCTGTGGCACTAGTTATAGTTTCCGATGCTTCACTCTGGTTTACTGTATCCCTTGGACCTTCTTATTGACGATGAAACACAAGAAATTGCATTGGAATTAAATACAAGAGGCACAATGCCGACTTATGGACAAGGAGACTGACTCTTCTCACTGAATATGTTTTGAACCATTCCTGTGACACTAGTTATAGATTCCCGATGCTTCACTTCAGGTTTACTGTATCCCTCTGACCTTCTTATTGACGATGAAACACAGAAATTGCATCGGAATTAAATACAAAAGGCACAATGCCGACTTAGGTACAAGAAGACGGACGCTTCTCACTGTCTATTTTTGAAACATTCCTGTGACACTAGTTATAGATTCCCATGCTTCACTTCAGGTTTACTGTATCCCTCTGACCTTCTCATTGCCGGTGAAACACAGAGAATTTTGCATCGGAATTAAATACGAAAGGCACAATGCCAACTTAAGTACAAGAAGACTGACTCTATCTTACTGTCTATGGTTTGAACCATTCCTGTGACACTAGTTGTAAGTTTCCGATGCTTCACTTCAGGTTAACTGTATCCCTTGGACCTTCTTATTGACGATGAAACACAGAAATTGCATCCGAATTAAATACAAAAGACACAATGCCGACTTAAGTACAAGAAGACTGCCTCTCCTAACTGTCTATGTTTTTGAACCATTCCTGTGACACTAGTTATAGATTCCGATGCTTAACTTCAGGTTTACTGTATCCAACTGACCGTCTTATTGACGATGAAACACAGAATTTGCATCGGAATTAAATGGAAAATGCACAATGCCGACTTAAGTTCTAGAAGACTGTCCCCTTCTTACTGACTATGTTTTGATCCATTCCTGTGACACTAGTTATGGATTCCGAAGCTTCACTTCAGGTTAATTGTATCCCTCTGACCTTCTTATTGACGATATAACACAGGAAATTGCATCGGAATTAAATGCAAAAAGGCACAATGCCGAATTAATTACAAGAAGACTGACTCTTCTAACTGTCTATTTTTGAACCAGTCCTGTGACACTAGTTATAGACTCCGATGCTTCACTC
>NW_025727994.1:0-42034 GCF_021461385.2 Schistocerca piceifrons | reverse complement strand
GAAATTGCATCGGAATTAAATACAAAAGGCACAACGCCGACTTAAGTACAAGAAAACTGACTCTTCTTACTGTCTATGATTTGAACCATTCCCGTGACACTAGTTATAGATTCCGATGCTTCACTTCAGGTTCACTGATTCCCTCTGACGTTCTTATTGACGATGAAACACAGAAATTGCAATGGAATTAAATACAAAAGCACAACGCCGATTTAAGTACAAGAAAACTGACTCTTCTTACTGTCTATGTTTAGAACCAATCCTGTGACACTAGTTTAAGATTCCAATGCTTCACTTCAGGTATGCTGTATCCCTCTGACCTTCTTATTGACGATGAAACATAAAAATTGCATCGGAATGAAATAGAAAAGGAACAATGCCGACTTAGGTACAGGAAAACTGAGTCTTTTTACTGTCTTTGTTTTGAACCATTGCTGTGAAACTACTTATAGATTCCGATGCTTCACTTCAGATTTACTGTATCCCTCTGACCTTCTTATTGACGATGAAACACAGAAATTGCATCGGAATTAAATACAAAAGGCACAATTCCGACTTAAGTACAAGAAATCTGACTCTTCTTACTGTCTATGTTTTGAACCATTCCTGTGACACTAGATATAGTTTCCGAAGCTTCACTTCAGGTTTTCTATATCCCTCTGACCTTCTTATTGACGATGAAACGCAGAAATCGCATCGGAATTAAATACAAAAAGCACAATGCCGACTTAAGTACAAGAAAACTGACTCTTCTTACTGTCTATGTTTTGAACCATTCCTGTGACACTAGTTATAGATTCCGATGCTTCACTTCAGGTTTACTGTATCCATCAGACCTTCTTATTGACGATGAAACTCAGTAATTGCATTGGAATTAAATGCAAAAGGCACAATGCCGACTTATGTACAAGAAAACTGACTCTTCTTACTGTCTATGTTTGCACCATTCATGTGACACTAGTTATAAATTCCGATGCGTCACTTCAGGTTTACTGTATCCCTCTGACCTTCTAACTGACGATGAAACACAGAAATTGCATCGGAATTAAATACAAAAGGCACAATGCCGGCTTAAGTACAAAAAAACTGACTCTTCTTACTGTCTATGTTTGATCCATTCCTGTGACACAAGTTATTGATTCCGATGCTTCACTTCAAGTTTACTGTATCCCTCTGAAATTTCATCGGAATTGAATACAAAAGGCGCAATGCCGACTTAAGTACAAGGAAACTGACTCCCCTTACTATCTATGTTTTGAACCATTCCTGTGACACTAGTTATAGATTACGATGCTTCACTTCAGCTTTGCTGTATCCCTCTGACCTTCTTATTGACGATGAAACACTGAAATTGCATCGGAATTAAATACAAAAGGCACAATGCCGACTGAAGTGCAAGATAACTGACTCTTCTTACTGTCAATGTTTGAACCACTCATGTGACACTAGTTATAGATTCCGATGCTTCACTTCAGGTTTACTGTATCCCTCTGACCTTCTTATTGACGATGAAACACAGAAATTGCATCGGAATTAAATACAAAAGGCACAATGCCGACTTAAGTACAAGGAAACTGACTCTTCTTGCTGTCTATGTTTTGAACCATTCCTGTGACACTAGTTATAGATTCCGATGCTTCCATTCAGGTTTACTGTATCCCTCTGACCTTCTTATTGACGATGAAACACAGAAATTGCTTCGGAATTAAAGACAAAGGGCACAATGCCGACTTAAGTACAAGAAATCTGACTCTTCTTACTGTCTATGTTTTGAACCATTCCTGTGACACTAGTTATAGATTCCGATGCTTCACTTGAGGTATACTGTATTCCTCTTACCTTCTCATTGACGATGAAACATTGAAACTGCATCGGAATGAAACAGAAAAGGAACAATGCCGATTTAGGTACAAGAAAACTGACTCTTCTTACTGTCAATGCTTTGATCCACTCCTGTGACACTAGTTATAGATTCCGTTGCTTCACTTCAGGTTTTCTGTATCCCTCTGACCTTCTTGTTGACGATGAAACACAGAAATTGCATCGGAATTAAATACAAAAGGCACAATGCCGACTTAAGTACAAGAAAACTGACTCTTCTTACTGTCTATGTTTTGAACCATTCCTGTGACACTAGATATAGATTCCGATGCTTCACTTCAAGTTCAAATGGCTCTGAGAACTAAGGGACTCAACTGCTGTGGTCATCAGTCCCCTAGAACTTACAACTACTTAAACCTAACTAACCTAAGGACATCACACACATCCATGCCCAAGGCAGGATTCGAACCTGCGACCGTAGCGGTCGCACGGTTCCGGACTGCGCGCCTAGAACCACGAGAGCTTCACATCAGGTTTACTATATCCCACTGACCTTCTTATTGACGATGAAACGCAGAAATCGCGTCGGAATTAAATACAAAAAGCACAATGCCGACTTAAGTACAAGAAAACTAACTCTTCTCACTGTCTATGTTTTGAACCATTCCTTCGACACTAGTTATAGACTCCGATGTTTCACTTCAGGTTTACTGTATCCCTCTGACCTTCTAATTGACGATGAAACACAGAAATTGCATCGGAATTAAATAGAAAAGGCACAACGCCTACTTAAGTACAAGAAAACTGACTCTTCTTACTGTCTATGCTTTGAACCATTCCTGTGACCCTAGTTATAGATTCCGATGCTTCACCTCAGATTTACTGTATCCCTCTGACGTTCTTATTGACGATGAAACACAGAAATTGCTTCGGAATAAAATACAAAACGCACAATGCCGAATTAAGTACAAGAAAACTGACTCTTCTTACTATCTATGTTTTGATCCATTCCTGTGACACCAGTTATAGATTCCGATGCTTCCATTCAGGTTTACTGTATCCCTCTGACCTTCATATTGACGATGAAACACAGAAATTGCATCGGAATTAATTACAAAAGGCACAATGCCGACTTAAGTACAAGAAAACTGACTCTTCTTCCTGTCTATGTTTTGAACCATTCCTGTGACACTAGTTATGGATTCCGATGCTTCCATTCAGGTTTACTGTATCCCTCTGACCTCCTTATTGACGATGAAACACAGATATTACATCGGAATTAATTACAATTGGCACAATGCCGACTTAAGTACAAGAAAACTGACTCTTCTTACTCTCTGTGATTTGAACCATTCCTGTGACACTAGTTTAAGATTCCAATGCTTCACTTCAGGTATACTGTATCCCTCTGACCTTGTTATTGACGATGAAACATAGAAATTGCATCGGAATGAAATAGAAAAGGAACAATGCCGACTTAGGTACAGGAAAACTGAGTCTTCTTACCGTCTTTGTTTTGAACGATTGCTGTGACACTACTTATAGATTCCGATGCTTCACTTCAGGTTTTCTATATCCCTCTGACCTTCTTATTGACGATGAAACGCAGAAATCGCATCGGAATTAAATACAAAAAGCACAATGCCGACTTAAGTACAAGAAAACTGACTCTTCTTACTGTCTATGTTTTGAACCATTCCTGTGACACTAGTTATAGATTCCGATGCTTCACTTGAGGTTTACTGTATCCATCAGACTTTCTTATTGACGATGAAACTCAGAAATTGCATTGGAATTAAATGCAAAAGGCACAATGCCGACTTATGTACAAGAAAACTGACTCTTCTTACTGTCTATGTTTGCACCATTCATGTGACACTAGCTATAAATTCCGATGCGTCACTTTAGGTTTACTGTATCCCTCTGACCTTCTAATTGACGATGAAACACAGAAATTGCATCGGAATTAAATACAAAAGGCACAATGCCGACTTAAGTACAAAAAAACTGACTCTTCTTACTGTCTATGATTGAACCATTCCTGTGACACAAGTTATTGATTCCGATGCTTCACTTCAGGTTTACTGTATCCCTCTGAAATTTCATCGGAATTGAATACAAAAGGCGCAATGCCGACTTAAGTACAAGGAAACAGACTCCCCTTACTGTCTATGTTTTGAACCATTCCTGTGACACTAGTTATAGATTACGATGCTTCACATCAGCTTTGCTGTATCCCTCTGACCTTCTTATAGACGATGAAACACTGAAATTGCATCGGAATTAAATACAAAAGGCACAATGCCGACTGAAGTGCAAGATAACTGACTCTTCTTACTGTCAATGTTTGAACCACTCATGTGACACTAGTTATAGATTCCGATGCTTCACTTCAGGTTTACTGTATCCCTCTGACCTTCTTATTGACGATGAAACACAGAAATTGCATCGGAATTGAATACAAAATACACAATGCCGACTTAAGTACAAGAGAACTGACTCTTCTTGCTGTCTATGTTTTGAACCATTCCTGTGACACTAGTTATAGATTCCGATGCTTCCATTCAGGTTTACTGTATCCCTCTGACCTTCTTATTGACGATGAAACACAGAAATTGCATCGGAATTAAATACAAAAGGCACAATGCCGACTGAAGTGCAAGATAACTGACTCTTCTTACTGTCAATGTTTGAACCACTCATGTGACACTAGTTATAGATTCCGATGCTTCACTTCAGGTTTACTGTATCCCTCTGACCTTCTTATTGACGATGAAACACAGAAATTGCATCGGAATTGAATACAAAATGCACAATGCCGACTTAAGTACATGAGAACTGACTCTTCTTGCTGTCTATGTTTTGAACCATTCCTGTGACACTAGTTATAGATTCCGATGCTTCCATTCAGGTTTACTGTATCCCTCTGACCTTCTTATTGACGATGAAACACAGAAATTGCTTCGGAATTAAAGACCAAGGGCACAACGCCGACTTAAGTGCAAGAAATCTGAATCTTCTTACTGTCTATGTTATGAACCATTCCTGTGACACTAGTTATAGATTCCGATGCTTCACTTGAGGTATACTGTATTCCTCTGACCTTCTCATTGACGATGAAACATAGAAATTGCATCGGAATGAAATAGAAAAGGAACAATGACGATTTAGGTACAAGAAAACTGACTCTTCTTACTGTCAATGCTTTGAACCACTCCTGTGACACTAGTTATAGATTCCGTTGCTTCACTTCAGGTTTACTGTATCCCTCTGACCTTCTTGTTGACGATGAAACACAGAAATTGCATCGGAATTAAATACAAAAGGCACAATGCCGACTTAAGTACAAGAAAACTGACTCTTCTTACTGTCTATGTTTTGAACCATTCCTGTGACACTAGATATAGATTCCGATGCTTCTCTTCAGGTTCAAATGGATCTGAGAACTAAGGGACTCAACTGCTGTGTTCATCAGTCCCCTAGAACTTAGAACTACTTAAACCTAACTAACCTAAGGACATCACACACATCCATGCCCAAGGCAGGATACGAACCTGCGACCGTAGCGGTCGCACGGTTCCGGACTGCGCGCCTAGAACCGCGAGAGCTTCACATCAGGTTTACTATATCCCACTGACCTTCTTATTGACGATGAAACGCAGAAATCGCATCGGAATTAAATACAAAAAGCACAATGCCGATTTAAGTACAAGAAAAATGACTCTCCTTACTGTCTATGTTTTCAACTATTCCTGTGACACTAGTTATAGATTCCGATGCTTCACTTCAGGTTTACTGTATCCCTCTGACCTTCTTACTGACGATGAAACACAGAAATTGCAACGGAATTAAATACAAAAGGCACAATGCCGACTTAAGTGCAAGATAACTGACTCTTCTTGCTGTCAATGTTTGAACCATTCATGTGACACTAGTTATAGATTCCGATGCTTCACTTCAGGTTTGCTGTATCCCTCTGACCTTCTTATTGACGATGAAACACAGAAATTGCATCGGAATTAAATACAAAAGGCACAATACCGACTTAAGTACAAGAAAACTAACTTTTCTCACTGTCTATGTTTTGAACCATTCCTTCGACACTAGTTATAGACTCCGATGTTTCACTTCAGGTTCACTGATTCCCTCTGACGTTCTTATTGACGATGAAACACAGAAATTGCAATGGAATTAAATACAAAAGGCACAACGCCGAATTATGTACGAGAAAACTGACTCTTCTTACTGTCTATGCTTTGAACCAATCCTGTGACACCAGTTTAAGTTTCAAATGCTTCACATCAGGTATACTGTATCCCTCTGACCTTCTTATTGACGATGAAACATAGAAATTGCATCGGAATGAAATAGAAAAGGAACAATGCCGACTTAGGTACAGGAAAACTGAGTCTTCTTGCTGTCTTTGTTTTGAACCATTGCTGTGACACTACTTATAGATTCTGATGCTTCACTTCAGGTTTACTGTATCCCTCTGAGCTTCTTATTGACGATGAAACACTGAAATTGCTTCGGAATTAAAGACAAAGGGCACAATGCCGACTTAAGTACAAGAAATCTCACTCTTCTTACTGTCTATGGTTTGAACCATTCCTGTGACACTAGTTATAGATTCCGATGCTTCACTTGAGGTATACTGTATTCCTCTGACCTTCTCATTGACGATGAAACATAGAAATTGCATCGGAATGAAATAGAAAAGGAACAATGCCGATTTAGGTACAAGAAAAATGACTCTTCTTACTGTCAATGCTTTGAACCACTCCTGTGACACTAGTTATAGATGCCGTTGCTTCACTTCAGGTTTACTGTATCCCTCTGACCTTCTTGTTGACGATGAAACACAGAAATTGCATCGGAATTAAATACAAAAGGCACAATGCCAACTTAAGTACAAGAAAACTGACTCTTCTTACTGTCTATGTTTTCAACTATTCGTGTGACACTAGTTATAGATTCCGATGCTTCACTTCAGGTTTACTGTATCCCTCTGACCTTCTTACTGACGATGAAACACAAAAATTGCAACGGAATTAAATACAAAAGGCACAATGCCGACTTAAGTGCAAGATAACTGACTCTTCTTACTGTCAATGTTTGAACCACTCATGTGACACTAGTTATAGATTCCGATGCTTCACTTCAGGTTTACTGTATCCCTCTGACCTTCTTATTGACGATGAAACACAGAAATTGCATCGGAATTAAATACAAAAGGCACAATGCCGACTTAAGTACAAGAAAACTAACTCTTCTTACTGTCTATGTTTTGAACCATTCCTTCGACACTAGTTATAGACTCCGATGTTTCACTTCAGGTTTACTGTATCCCTCTGACCTTCTAATTGACGATGAAACACAGAAATTTCATCGGAATTAAATAGAAAAGGCACTACGCCTACTTAAGTACAAGAAAACTGACTCTTCTTACTGTCTATGCTTTGAACCATTCCTGTGACCCTAGTTATAGATTCCGATGCTTCACCTCAGGTTTCCTGTATCCCTCTGACCTTCTTATTGACGATGAAACACAGAAATGGCATCGGAATTGAATACAAAAGGTACAATGCCGACTTAAGTACAAGAAAACTGACTCTTCTTGCTGTCTATGTTTTGAACCATTCCTGTGACACTAGTTATAGATTCCGATGCTTCCATTCAGGTTTACTGTATCCCTCTGACCTTCTTATTGACGATGAAACACAGAAATTGCTTCGGAATTAAAGACAAAGGGCACAATACCGACTTAAGTGCAAGAAATCTGACTCTTCTTACTGTCTAAGTTTTGAACCATTCCTGTGACACTAGTTATAGATTCCGATGCTTCACTTGAGGTATACTGTATTCCTCTGACCTTCTCATTGACGATGAAACATAGAAATTGCATCGGAATGAAATAGAAAAGGAACAATGCCGATTTAGGTACAAGAAAACTGACTCTTCTTACTGTCAATGCTTTGAACCACTCCTGTGACACTAGTTATAGATTCCGTTGCTTCACTTCAGGTTTACTGTATCCCTCTGACCTTCTTGTTGACGATGAAACACAGAAATTGCATCGGAATTGAATACAAAAGGCAGAATGCCGACTTAAGTACAAGAAAACTAACTTTTCTCACTGTCTATGTTTTGAACCATTCCTTCGACACTAGTTATAGACTCCGATGTTTCACCTCAGGTTCACTGATTCCCTCTGACGTTCTTATTGACGATGAAACACAGAAATTGCAATGGAATTAAATACAAAAGGCACAACGCCGACTTATGTACGAGAAAACTGACTCTTCTTACTGTCAATGTTTTGAACCAATCCTGTGACACCAGTTTAAGATTCAAATGCTTCACATCAGGTATACTGTATCCCTCTGACCTTCTTATTGACGATGAAACATAGAAATTGCATCGGAATGAAATAGGAGAGGAACAATGCCGACTTAGGTACAGGAAAACTGAGTCTTCTTACTGTCTTTGTTTTGAACCATTGCTGTGACACTACTTATAGATTCTGATGCTTCACTTCAGGTGTACTGTATCCCTCTGACCTTCTTATTGACGATGAAACACTGAAATTGCTTTGGAATTAAAGACAAAGGGCACAATGCCGACTTATGTACAAGAAATCTCACTCTTCTTACTGTCTATGGTTTGAACCATTCCTGTGACACTAGTTATAGATTCCGATGCATCACTTGAGGTATACTGTATTCCTCTGACCTTCTCATTGACGATGAAACATAGAAATTGCATCGGAATGAAATAGAAAAGGAACAATGCCGATTTAGGTACAAGATAACTGACTCTTCTTACTGTCAATGCTTTGAACCACTCCTGTGACACTAGTTATAGATTCCGTTGCTTCACTTCAGGTTTACTGTATCCCTCTGACCTTCTTGTTGACGATGAAACACAGAAATTGCATCGGAATTAAATACAAAAGGCACAATGCCAACTTAAGTACAAGAAAACTGACTCTTCTTACTGTCTATGTTTTCAACTATTCCTGTGACACTAGTTATAGATTCCGATGCTTCACTTCAGGTTTACTGTATCCCTCTGACCTTCTTACTGACGATGAAACACAAAAATTGCAACGGAATTAAATACAAAAGGCACAATGCCGACTTAAGTGCAAGATAACTGACTCTTCTTACTGTCAATGTTTGAACCACTCATGTGACACTAGTTATAGATTCCGATGCTTCACCTCAGGTTTGCTGTATCCCTCTGACCTTCTTACTGACGATGAAACACAAAAATTGCAACGGAATTAAATACAAAAGGCACAATGCCGACTTAAGTGCAAGATAACTGACTCTTCTTACTGTCTATGTTTTGAACCATTCCTTCGACACTAGTTATAGACTCCGATGTTTCACTTCAGGTTTACTGTATCCCTCTGACCTTCTAATTGACGATGAAACACAGAAATTTCATCGGAATTAAATACAAAAGGCACAATGCCGACTTAAGTACAAGAAGACTGACTCTTCTTACTGACTATGTTTTGAACCAATCCTGTGACACTAGTCATAGACTCCGACGCTTCACTTCAGGTTTACTGTATCCCTTGGACCTTCTTATTGACGATGAAACAAGGAAATTGCATCGGAATTAAATAGAAAAGGCACAATGCCGACTTAAGTACAAAAATACTGACTCATCTTACTGTCGATGTTTTGAACCGTCCTTGTGACACTAGTTATAGATTCCGATGCTTCACTCCAGGTTTACTGTATCCCTTGGACCTTCTTATTGAGTATGAAACACAGACATTGCATCGGAATTAAATACAATGAGCACAATGCCGACTTAAGTACAAGAAGACTGACTCTTCTTACTGACTATGCTTTGAACCATTCCTGTGACACTAGTTATTGAATCCGATGCTTCACTTCAGGTTTACTGTATCCCTCTGACCTTCTTATTGACGATGAAACACAGAAATTGTATCAGAAAGAAATACAAAAGGCACAATGCCGAATTAAGAACAAGAAGACTGACTCTTCTTACTGTCTATGTTTTGAACCATTCCTGTGACACTAGTTATAGACTCCGATGATCACTCCAGGTTTACTGTATCCCTTGGACCTTTTTATTGACGATGAAACACAGAAATTGCATCGGAATTAAATACAAAAGGCACAATGCCGACTTAAGTAAAAGAAGTCTGACTCTTCTTACTGTCTATGTTTTGAACCATTCCTGTGACACTGGTTATAGATTCCGATGCTTCTCTCCAGGTTTACTGTATCCCTTGGACCTTCTTATAGACGATGAAATACAGAAATTGCATCAGAATTAAATAGAAAAGGCACAATGATGACTTAAGTACAAGAAGACTGACTCTTCTTACTGACTATGTTTTGAACCAATCCTGTGACACTAGTCATAGACTCCGACGCTTCACTTCAGGTTTACTGTATCCCCTGGACCTTCTTATTGACGATGAAACACAGAAATTGCATCGGAATTAAATACAAAGGGTACAATTCCGACATAAGTACAAGAGGACTGACTCTTCTTACTGATTATGTTTTGAACCATTCCTGTGACACTAGTCATAGATTCCGATGCTTAACGTCAGGATTACTGTATCACTCTGACCTTCTTATTGACGATGAAACACAGAAACTGCATCGAAATTAAATACAAAAGGCACAATGCCGACTAAAGTACAAGAAGACTGACTCTTCTGACAGTCTATGTTTTAAACCATTCCTGTGACACTAGTTATAGATTCCGTTGCTTCACTCCAGGTTTACTGTATCCCTTGTACCATCTTACTGACTATGAAACACAGAAATTGCATCGGAAATAAATACAAAAGGCACAATGCCGACTTAAGTGCAAGAAGACTGACTCTTCTTACTGTCTATGTTTTGAACCATTCCTGTGCCACTAGTTATAGATTCCGATGCTTCACATCAGGTTTATGTATCCCTCTGAACTTCTTATTGACGATGAAATACAGAAATTGCTTCGGAATTAACTACAAAAGGCACAATGCCGACTTAAGTACATGTAGAGTGTCTTTTCCTACTGTCTATGATTTGAACCATTCCTGTGACACTAGTGATGGATTCCGATCGTTCAATTAAGGTTTACTGTATCCCTTGGACCTTCTTATTGACGATGAAACACAGATACTGCATTGGAATTATATACAAAAGGCACAATGCCGACTTTAGTACAAGAAGGCTGACTCTTCCAACTGTCTATGTTTTGAACCATTCCTGTGCCACTAGTTATAGATTCCGATGCTTCACTTCAGGTTTACTGTATCCCTCTGACCGTCTTATTGACGATGAAACACAGAAATTGCATTGGAATTAAATAGAAAAGGCACAATGCCGACTTAAGTACTAGAAGACTGACTCTTCCTACTGTCTAAGTTTTAGAACCATTCCTGTGACACTAGTTATAGATTCCAATGCTTCACTCCAGGTTTACTGTATCCCTTGCACATCTTATTGACGATGAAACACAGAAATTGCATCGGAATTAAATACAAAAGGCACAATGCCGACTAATGTAAAAGATGACTGACTCTTCCGACAGTCTATGTTTTGAACCATTCCTGTGACACTAGTTATAGATTCCGGTGCCTCACTCCAGGCTTACTGTATCCCTTGGACCTTCTTATTGACGATGAAACACAGAAATTGCATCGGAATTAAATATAAAAGGCACAATGCCGCCTTAAGTACAAGAAAACTATCTCTTCTTACTGTCTATGCTTTGAACCATTCCTGTGACTCTAGTTATTGATTCCGATGCTTCACTTCAGGTTTACTGTATCTCTATGACCTTCTTATTGACGATGAAACACAGAATTTGCATCGGAATGAAGTACAAAAGGCACAATGCCGCCTTTAGTACAAGAAAGCTATCTCTTCTTACTGTCTATGTTTTGAACCATTCCTGTGACACTAGTTATATATTCAGATGCTTCACATCAGGTTTACTGTATCCCTTGGACCTGCTTATTGACGATGTAACACTGAAATTGCATCGGAATTAAATGAAAAAGGCACAATGCCGACATAAGTACAAGAATACTGACTCATCTTACTGTCTATGTTTTGAACCGTCCCTGAGACACTAGTTATAGATTGCGATGCTTCTCTCCAGGTTTACTGTATCCCTTGGACCTTCGTATTGACGATGAAACACAGAAATTGCATAGGAATTAAATACAAAAAGCACAATGCCGACTTAAGTACAAGAAGACTGACTCTTCTTTCTGACTATGTTTTGAACCATTCCTGTGCCACTAGTTATAGATTCCGATGCTTCACTTCAGGTTTACTGTATCCCTCTGACCTTCTTATTGACGATGAAACACAGAAATTGAATCGGAATTAAATACAAAAGGCACAATGCCGACTTAAGTAAAAGAAGTCTGACTCTTCTTACTGTCTATGTTTTGAACCATTCCTGTGACACTGGTTATAGATTCCGATGCTTCTCTCCAGGTTTACTGTATCCCTTGGACGTTCTTATTGACGATGAAATACTGAAATTGCATCAGAATTAAATAGAAAACGCGCAATGATGACTTAAGTACAAGAAGACTGACTCTTCTTACTGACTATGTTTTGAACCATTCCTGTGACACTAGTCATAGACTCCGACGCTTCACTTCAGGTTTACTGTATCCCTTGGACCTTCTTATTGACGATGAAACACAGAAATTGCACCGGAATTAAATACAAAGGGTACAATACCGACATAAGTACAAGAGGACTGAATCTTCTTACTGATTATGTTTTGAACCATTCCTGTGACACTAGTCATGGATTCCGATGCTTAACGTCAGGATTACTGTATCACTCTGACCTTCTTATTGACGATGAAACACAGAAACTGCATCGAAATTAAATACAAAAGGCACACTGCCGACTAAAGTACAAGAAGACTGACTCTTCTGACAGTCTATGTTTTAAACCTTTCCTGTGACACTAGTTATAGATTCCGGTGCTACACTCCAGGTTTACTGTATCCCTTGAACCATCTTACTGACGATGAAACACAGAAATTGCATCGGAAATAAATACAAAAGGCACAATGCCGACTTAAGTGCAAGAAGACTGACTCTTCTTACTGTCTATTTTTTGAACCATTCCTGTGCCACTAGTTATAGATTCCGATGCTTCACATCAGGTTTATGTATCCCTCTGACCTTCTTATTGACGATGAAATACAGAAATTGCATCGGAATTAACTACAAAAGGCACAATGCCGACTTAAGTACATGTAGAGTGTCTTTTCCAACTGTCTATGATTTGAACCATTCCTGTGACACTAGTGATGGATTCCGATCGTTCAATTAAGGTTTACTGTATCCCTTGGACCTTCTTATTGACGATGAAACACAGAAATTGCATCGGAATTAAATACAAAAGGCACAATGCCGACTAATGTACAAGATGACTGACTCTTCCGACAGTCTATGTTTTGAACCATTCCTGTGACACTAGTTATAGATTCCGGTGCATCACTCCAGGTTTACTGTATCCCTTGGACCTTCTTATTGACGATGTAACACTGAAATTGCATCGGAATTAAATGGAAAAGGCACAATGCAGACTTAAGTACAAGAATACTGACTCATCTTACTGTCTATGCTTTGAACCGTCCCTGAGACACTAGTTATAGATTCCGATGCTTCTCTCCAGGTTTACTGTATCCCTTGGACCTTCGTATTGACGATGAAACACAGAAATTGCATAGGAATTAAAAACAAAAAGCGCAATGCAGACTTAAGTACAAGAAGACTGACTCTTCTTACTGACTATGTTTTGAACCATTCCTGTGCCACTAGTTATAGATTCCGATGCTTCACTTCAGGTTTACTGTATCCCTCTGACCTTCTTATTGACGATGAAACACAGAAATTGCATCGGAATTAATTACAAAAAGCACAATGCCGACTTAAGTACAGGATGACTTATTCTTCTTACTGTCTATGTTTTGAACCATCACTGGGACACTAGTTATAGATTCCGATGCTTCACTCCAGGTTTACTGTATCCCTTGGAGCTTCTTATTGACGATGAAACACAGAAATTGCATCGGAATTAAATACAATAGGCACAATGCCGACTTAAGTACAAGAAGACTGACTCTTCTTCCTGTCTATGTTTTCAACCATTCCTGTGACACTAGTTATAGATTCCGATGCTTAACTTCAGGTTTACTGTATCCCTTGGACCTTCTTATTGACGATGAAACACAGAAATTGCATCGGAATTAAATACAAAAGGCACAATGCCGAATTAAGTAAAAGAAGTCTGACTCTTCTTACTGTCTATGTTTTGAACCATTCCTGTGACACTGGTTATAGATTCCGATGCTTCTCTCCAGGATTATTGTATCGCTTCTACCTTCTTATTGACGATGAAACACAGAAATTGCATCGGAATTAAATACAAAAAGCACAATGCCGACTTAAGTACAAGAAGAGTGACTCTTCTTACTTACTATGTTTTGAACTATTCCTGTGCCACTAGTTATAGATTCCGATGCTTCACTTCAGGTTCACTGTATCCCTCTGACCTTCTTATTGACGATGAAACACAGAAATTGCATCGGAACTTATTACAAGAAGCACAATGCCGACTTAAGTACAAAATGACTGACTCTTCTTACTGGCTATGTTTTGAACCATCCCTGGGACACTAGTTATAGATTCCGATGCTTCACTCCAGGTTTACTGTATCCCTTGGACCTATTTATTGACGATGAAACACAGAAATTGCATCGGAATTAATTACAAAAATACAGTGCCGACTTAAGTACAAGCTTCATCATAGGTTTAAGAGTAGTCGAATCATAGCTGATAAGGAAAAGCTGAACGAAGCGAAAAAGAGCGTAAAGAGAGCAATGAGAGAAGCATTCAACGAATTCGTACATAAAACATTTGCAAACAATCTAAACAAGAACCCTAAAAAGTTTTGGTCATATGTAAAATCGGTAAGCGGATCTAAATCCCCTATTCAGTCACTCGTTGACCACGATGGCACCGAAACAGAGGACGACCGAAGAAAGGCAGAATACTGGATTCTTTGTTCCGAAACTGTTTCACTGCGGAAAATCGTAACACGACCCTGACTTCAGCCGTCGCACGGACGCCAAAATGGAAAATATTGAAATAAATGATATCGAAATTGAAAAACAGCTGCTATCACTTAGTAGCGGAAAAGCATCCGGACCAGACGAGATACCCTTAAGATTCTACAGTGATTATGCTAAAGAACTTGCCCCCTTTCTATCAGCAATTTATCGTAGATCGCTGGAAGAACGTAAAGTACCTAGCGACTGGAAGAAAGCGCAGGTCGTTCCCATTTTCAAGAAGGGTCATAAATCAGATGCGAATAATTATAGGCCTATTTCGCTTACGTCAATCTGTTGTAGAATAATGGAACATGTTTTGTGTTCTCGTATTATGACGTTCTTAGATAATACAAATCTCCTTCATCATAACCAACATGGATTTCGCAAACAGAGATCATGTGAAACTCAGCTCACCCTATTTGCCCAAGAAATTCACAGTGCCGTAGACACTGGCGAGCAGATTGATGCCGTATTCCTGGACTTCAGGAAGGCATTTGATACGGTTCCGCACTTACGTTTAGTGAAAAAAATACGAGCTTACGGAATATCGGACCAGGTTTGTGATTGGATTCAGGATTTCCTAGAAGAAAGAACACAACATGTCATTCTTAACGGTTCAAAATCTGCAGATGTAGAGGTAATTTCGGGAGTACCGCAGGGAAGCGTGATAGGACCTTTATTGTTTACAATATACATAAATGACTTAGTTGACAACTTCGGTAGCTCCGTGAGGCTATTTGCTGATGACACGGTTGTCTACAAGAAAGTAGCAACATCAGAAGACTCGTACGTACTCCAGGAGGACCTGCAGAGTATTAATGCATGGTGCGACAGCTGGCAGCTTTCCCTAAACGTAGATAAATGTAATATAAGGCGCATACATAGGGGCAGAAATCCATTCCAGTACGATTATGCCATAGGTGGTAAATCATTGAAAGGGTAACGACCGTAAAATTCTTAGGAGTTACTATCCGGAGCGATCTGAAGTGGAATGATCACATAAAACAAATAGTGGGAAAAGCAGGCGCCAGGTTGAGATTCATAGGAAGAATTCTAAGAAAATGTGACTCATCGACGAAAGAGGTAGCTTACAAAACGCTTGTTCGTCCGATTCTTGAGTATTGCTCATCAGTATGGGACCCTTACCAGGTTGGATTAATAGAAGAGATAGACATGATCCAGCGAAAAGCAGCGCGATTCGTCATGGGGACATTTAGTCAGCGCGAGAGCGTTACGGAGATGCTGAACAAGCTCCAGTATCGGACACTTCAAGAAAGGCGTTACGCAATACGGAGAGGTTTATTATCGAAATTACGAGAGAGCACATTCCGGAAAGATTACTACCGCCCACATATATCTCGCGTAATGATCACAACGAAAAGATCGGAGAAATTAGGGCATATACGGAGACTTACAAGCAGTCGTTCTTCCCACGCACAATTCGTGAATGGAACAGGGAAGGGGGGATCAGACAGTGGTACAATAAGTACCCTCCGCCACACACCGTAAGGTGGCTCGCGGAGTATAGATGTAGATGTAGATGTAGATGACTGACTCTTCTTACTGACTATGTTTGAACCATTCCTGTGACACTAGTTATAGATTCCGATGCTTCACTTCAGGTTTACTGTATCCCTCTGACCCTCTTATTGACGATGAAACACAGATATTGCATCAGAATTAAGTACAAAAGGCACAATGCCGAATTAAGTACAAGAAGACTGACTCTTCTTACTGTCTATGCTTTGAACCATTCCTGTGACACTAGTTATAGACTCCGATGCTTCACTCCAGGTTTACTGTACACCTTGGACCTTCTTATTGACGATGTGTACACAGATATTGCATCGGAATTAAGTACAAAAGGCACAATGCCGAATTAAGTACAAGGAGACTGACTCTTATTACTAATCTATGTTTTGAACCATTCCTGTGACACTAGTTATGGATTCCGATCGTTCATTTCAGGTTTACTGTATCCTTGGACCTTCTTATTGACGATAAAACACAGATATTGCATCGGAATTAAATACAAAAGCCACAATGCCGGCTTAAGTACAAGAAGACTGACTCTTCCAACTGTCTATGCTTTGAACCATTCCTGTGCCACTAGTTATAGATTCCGATGCTTCACTTCAGGTTTACTGTATCCCTCTGACCGTCTTATTGACGATGAATCACAGAAATTGCATCGGAATTAAATAGAAAAGGCACAATGCCGACTTAAGTACTAGAAGACTGACTCTTCCTACTGTCTATGTTTTGAACCATTCCTGTGACACTAGTTATAGACTCTGGTGCTTCACTCCAGGTTTACTGTATCCCTTGGACCTTCTTATTGAAGATGAAACACAGAAATTGCATCAGAATTAAATACAAAAGGCACAATGCCGAATTAAGTACAAGAAGACTGACCCTTCTTACTGTCTATGATTTGAACCATTCCTGTGACACTAGTTATGGATTCCGATCGTTCATTTCAGGTTTACTGTATCCCTTGGAACTTCGTATTGACGATGAAACACAGATATTGCATCGGAATTAAATACAAAAGGCACAATGCCGATTTAAGTACAAGAAGACTGACTCTTCCAACTGTCTACGTTTTGAACCATTCCTGTGCTACTAGTTATAGATTCCGATGTTTCACTTCAGGTTTACTGTATCCCTCTGACCGTCTTATTGACGATGAAACACAGAAATTGCATTGGAATTAAATAGAAAAGGCACAATGCTGACTTATGTACTAGAAGACTGACCCTTCCTACTGTCTATGTTTTGAACCATTCCTGTGACACTAGTTATAGATTCCGATGCTTCACTCCAGGTTTACTGTATTCCTTGGACCTTCTTATTGACGATGAAACACAGAAATTGCATCGGAATTAAATACAAAAGGCACAATGCCGACTAATGTACAAGAAGACTGACTCTTCCGACAGTCTATGTTTTGAACCATTCCTGTGACACTAGTTATAGATTCCGGTGCTTCACTCCAGGTTTACTGTATCCCTTGGACCTTCTTATTGACGATGAAACACAGAAATTGCATCGGGATTAAATATAAACACAATGCCGCCTTAATTACAAGAAAACTGACACATCTTACTGTCTATGATTTGAACCATTCGTGTGACACTAGTTATAGATTCCGATGCTTCACTTCAGGTTTACTGTATCCCTCTGACCGTCTTATTGACGATGAAACACAGAAATTGCATCGGAATTAAATACAAAAGGCACAATGCCGACTTAAGTACAAGAAGACTGACTTTTCCTACTCTCTATGTTTTGAACCATTTCTGTGACACTAGTTATAGATTCCGATGGTTCATTTCAGGTTTACTGTATCCCTTGGACCTTCTTATTGACGATGAAACACAGAAATTGCATCGGAATTAAATACAAAAGGCACAATGCCGACTTAAGTACATGTAGACTGACTTTTAATACTCTCTATGTTTTGAACCATTTCTGTGACACTAGTTATAGATTCCCGATGCTTCAATTCAGGTCTTCTGTATCCCTTGGACCTTCTTATTGACGATGAAACACAGAAATTGCATAGGAATTAAATACAATAGGCACAATGCCGACTTAAGTACAAGAAGACTGACTCTTCTTACTGACTATGCTTTGAACTATTCCTGTGACACTAGTTATAGATTCCGATGCTTCACATCAGATTTACTGTATCCCTCTGACCCTTCTTATTGACGATGAAACACAGAAATTGCATCGAAATTAAATACAAAAGGCACAATACCGACTTAAGTACATGTAGACTGACTTTTCCTACTCTCTATGTTTTGAACCATTTCTGTGACACTAGTTATAGATTCCGATGGTCATTTCAGGTTTACTGTATCCCTTGGACCTTCTTATTGACGATGAAACACAGAAATTGCATCGGAATTAAATACAAAAGGCACAATTGCCGACTTAACTACAAGAAGTCTGACTCTTCTTACTGACTATGTTTTGAACCATTCCTGTGACACTAGTTATAGATTCCGATGCTTAACTTCAGGATTACTGTATCCCTTGGACCTTCTTATTGACGATGAAACACAGAAATTAGATCGGAATTACATAGAAAAGGCACAATGCCGACTTAAGTACGAGCATACTGACTCATCTTACTGTCTATGTTTTGAACCGTCCCTGTGACACTAGTTATAAATTCCGGTGCTTCACTCCAGGTTTACTGTATCCCTTGGACCTTCTCATTGACGATAAAACACAGAAATTGAATCGGAATTAAATACAAAAAGCACAATGCCGTCTTAAGTACAAGAAGACTGACTCTTCTTACTGACTATGATTTGAACCATTCCTGTGACACTAGTTATAGATTCCGATGATTCACTTCAGGTTAACTGTATACCTTGGACCTTCTTATTGACGATGAAACATAGATATTGCATCGGAATTAAATACAAATGGCACAATGCCGAATTAAGTACAAGGAGACCGACTCTTCTTACTGTCTATGTTTTGAAGCATTCCTGTGACACTAGTTATGGATTCCGATCGTTCATTTCAGGTTTACTGTATCCCTTGGACCTTCTTATTTACGATGAAACACAGATATTGCATCGGAATTAAATACAAAAGGCACATTGCCGACTTAAGTACAAACAAGACTGACTCTTCCAACTGTCTATGTTTTGAACCATTCCTGTGCCACTAGTCATAGATTACCATGCTTCACTTCAGGTTTACTGTATCCCTCTGACCGTCTTATTGACGATGAATCACAGAAATTGCATCGGAATTAATTAGAAAAGGCACAATGCAGACTTAAGTACTAGAAGACTGACTCCTCCTACTGTCTATGTTTGAACCACTCCTGTGACACTAGTTATAGACTCCGATGCTTCACTCCAGGTTTACTGTATCCCTTGGACCTTCTTATTGACGATGAAACACAGAAATTGCATCAGAATTAAATACAAAAAGCACAATGCCGAGTTAAGTACAAGAAGACTGACTCCTACTTACTGACTATGATTTGCACCATTCCAGTGACACTAGTTATGGATTCCGATCGTTCATTTCAGGTTTACTGTATCCCTTGGACGTTCTTATTGACGATGAAACACAGAAATTGCATTGGAATTAGATAGAAAAGGCACAATGCCGACTTAAGTACTAGAAGACTGACTCTTCCTACTGTCTATGTTTTAGAACATTCCTGTGACACTAGTTATAGACTCCGATGCTTCACTCCAGGTTTACTGAATCCCTTGGACCTTCTTATTGACGATGAAACACAGAAATTGCATCAGAATTAAATACAAAAGGCACAAATCAGAATTAAGTACTAGAAGACTGACTCTTCCTACTGTCTATGTTTGAACCATTCCTGTGACACTAGTTATAGACTCCGATGCTTCACTCCAGGTTTACTGTATCCCTTGGACCTTCTTATTGACGATGAAACACAGAAATTGCATCAGAATTAAATACAAAAAGCACAATGCCGAATTAAGTACAAGAAGACTGACTCTTCTTACTGTCTATGCTTTGAACCATTCCAGTGACACTAGTTATGGATTCCGATCGTTCATTTCAGGTTTACTGTATCCCTTGGACCTTCTTATTGACGATGAAACACAGAAATTGCATCGGAATTAGATAGAAAAGGCACAATGCCGACTTAAGTACTAGAAGACCTGACTCTACCTACTGTCTATGTTTTGAACCATTCCTGTGACACTAGTTATAGATTCCGTTGCTTCACTCCAGGTTTACTGTATTCCTTGGACCCTCTTATTGACGATGAAACACAGAAATTGCATCGGAATTAAATACAAAAGGTACAATGCTGACTAATGTACAAGAAGACTGACTCTTCCGACAGTCTATGTCTTGAACCATTCCTGTGACACTAGTTATGGATTCCGATCGTTCATTTCAGGTTTACTGTATCCCTTGGACCTTCTTATTGACGATGAAACACAGATATTACATCGAATAAAATACTAAAGCCACAATGCCGCTTAAGTACAAGAAGACTGACTCTTCCAACTGTCTATGCTTTGAACCATTCCTGTGCCACTAGTTATAGATTCCGATGCTTCACTTCAGGTTTACTGTAATCCCTCTGACCGTCTTATTGACGATGAATCACAGAAATTGCATCGGAATTAAATAAAAAAGGCACAATGCCGACTTAAGTGCTAGAAGACTGACCCTTCCTACTGTCTATGTTTTGAACCATTCCTGTGACACTAGTTATAGACTCTGATGCTTCACTCCAGGTTTACTGTATCCCTTGGACCTTCTTATTGACGATGAAACACAGAAATTGCATCAGAATTAAATACAAAAGGTACAATGCCGAATTAAGTACAAGAAGACTGACCCTTCTTACTGTCTATGATTTGAACCATTCCTGTGACACTAGTTATGGATTCCGATCGTTCATTTCAGGTTTACTGTATCCCCTTGGACCTTCTTATTGACGATGAAACACAGATATTGCATCGGAATTAAATACAAAATGCACAATGCCGACTAATGTACAAGAAGACTGACTCTTCCGACAGTCTATGTTTTGAACCATTCCTGTGACACTAGTTATAGATTCCGGTGCTTCACTCCAGGTTTACCTTATCCCTTGGACCTTCTTATTGACGATGAAACACAGAAATTGCATCGGAATTAAATATAAAACGCACAATGCCGCCTTAAGTACAAGAAAACTGACACATCTTACTGTCTATGATTTGAACCATTCGTGTGACTCTAGTTATAGATTCCGATGCTTCACTTCAGGTTTACTGTATCCCTCTGACCGTCTTATTGACGATGAAACACAGAAATTGCATCGGAATTAAATACAAAAGGCACAATGCCGACTTAAGTACAAGAAGACTGAATCTTCTTACTGTCTATGTTTTGAACCATTCCTGTGACACTAGTTATAGATTCCGATGCTTCAATTCAGGTCTACTGTATCCATTGGGACTTCTTATTGACGATGAAACACAGAAATTGCATAGGAATTAAATACAATACGCACAATGCCGACTTAAGTACAAGAAGACTGACTCTTCTTACTGACTATGTTTTGAACTATTCCTGTGACACTTGTTATGGATTCCGATGCTTCACATCAGATTAACTGTATCCCTCTGACCTTCTTATTGGCGATGAAACACAGAAATTGCATCGGAATTAAATACAAAAGGCACAATGCCGACTTAAGTACATGTAGACTGACTTTTCCTACTCTCTATGTTTTGAACCATTTCTGTGACACTAGTTATAGATTCCGATGGTTCATTTCAGGTTTACTGTATCCCTTGGACCTTCTTATTGACGATGAAACACAGAAATTGCATCGGAATTAAATACAAAAGGCACAATGCCGACTTAACTACAAGAAGTCTGACTCTTCTTACTGACTATGTTTTGAACCATTCCTGTGACACTAGTTATAGATTCCGATGCTTAACTTCAGAATTACTGTATCCCTTGGACCTTCTTATGACGATGAAACACAGAAATTACATCGGAATTACATAGAAAAGGCATAATGCCGACTTAAGTGCGAGCATACTGACTCATCTTACTGTCTATGTTTTGAACCGTCCCTGTGACACTAGTTATAAATTCCGATGCTTCACTCCAGTTTTACTGTATCCCTTGGACCAATCTTATTGACGATGAAACACAGAAATTGCATCGGAATTTATTACAAGAAGCACAATGCCGACTTAAGTACAAAATGACTGAACTCTTCTTACTGGCTATGTTTTGAACCATCCCTGGGACACTAGTTATAGATTCCGATGCTTCACTCCAGGTTTACTGTATCCCTTGGACCTTCTTATTGACGATGAAATACAGAAATTGCATCGGAATTAAATACAATAGGCACAATGCTGACTTAAGTACAAGAAGACTGACTCTTCTTCCTGTCTATGTTTTTAACGATTCCTGTGACACTAGGTGTAGATTCCGATGCTTCACTTCAGGTTTACTGTATCCCTTGGACCTTCTTATTGACGATGAAACACAGAAATTGCATCGGAATTAAATAGAAAAGGCACAATGCCGACTTAAGTGCAAGAATACTGACTCATCTTACTGCCTATGTTTTGAACCGTCCCTGTGACACTAGTTATAGATTCCGATGCTTCACTCCAGGTTTACTGTATCCCTTGGACCTACTTATTGACGATGAAACACAGAAATTGCATCGGAATTAATTACAAAAATACAGTGCCGACTTAAGTACAAGCTTCATCATAGGTTTAAGAGTAGTCGAATCATAGCTGATAAGGAAAAGCTGAACGAAGCGAAAAAGAGCGTAAAGAGAGCAATGAGAGAAGCATTCAACGAATTCGTACATAAAAACAATTGCAAACAATCTAAACAAAGAACCCTAAAAAGTTTTGGTCATATGTAAAATCGGTAAGCGGATCTAAATCCCCCTATTCAGTCCACTCGTTGACCACGATGGCACCGAAACAGAGGACGACCGAAGAAAGGCAGAAATACTGAATTCTTTGTTCCGAAACTGTTTCACTGCGGAAAATCGTAACACGACCCTGACTTCAGCCGTCGCACGGACGCCAAATGGAAAATATTGAAATAAACGATATCGAAATTGAAAAACAGCTGCTATCACTTAGTAGCGGAAAAGCATCCGGACCAGACGAGATACCCTTAAGATTCTACAGTGATTATGCTAAAGAACTTGCCCCCTTTTCTATCAGAAATTTATCGTAGATCGCTGGAAGAACGTAAAGTACCTAGCGACTGGAAGAAAGCGCAGGTCGTTCCCATTTTCAAGAAGGGTCATAAATCAGATGCGAATAATTATAGGCCTATTTCGCTTACGTCAATCTGTTGTAGAATAATGGAACATGTTTTGTGTTCTCGTATTATGACGTTCTTAGATAATACAAATCTCCTTCATCATAACCAACAATGGATTTCGCAAACAGAGATCATGTGAAACTCAGCTCACCCTATTTGCCCAAGAAATTCACAGTGCCGTAGACACTGGCGAGCAGATTGATGCCGTATTCCTGGACTTCAGGAAGGCATTTGATACGGTTCCGCACTTACGTTTAGTGAAAAAAAATACGAGCTTACGGAATATCGGACCAGGTTTGTGATTGGATTCAGGATTTCCTAGAAGAAAGAACAAACATGTCATTCTTTAGCGGTTCAAAATCTGCAGATGTAGAGGTAATTTCGGGAGTACCGCAGGGAAGCGTGATAGGACCTTTATTGTTTACAATATACATAAATGACTAGTTGACAACTTCGGTAGCTCCGTGAGGCTATTTGCTGATGACACGGTTGTCTACAAGAAAGTAGCAACATCAGAAGACTCGTACGTACTCCAGGAGGACCTGCAGAGGATTAATGCATGGTGCGACAGCTGGCAGCTTTCCCTAAACGTAGATAAATGTAATATAAGGCGCATACATAGGGGCAGAAATCCATTCCAGTACGATTATGCCATAGGTGGTAAATCATTGAAAGCGGTAACGACCGTAAAATTCTTAGGAGTTACTATCCGGAGCGATCTGAAGTGGAATGATCACATAAAACAAATAGTGGGAAAAAACAGGCGCCAGGTTGAGATTCATAGGAAGAATTCTAAGAAAATGTGACTCATCGACGAAAGAGGTAGCTTACAAAACGCTTGTTCGTCCGATTCTTGAGTATTGCTCATCAGTATGGGACCCTTACCAGGTTGGATTAATAGAAGAGATAGACCTGATCCAGCGAAAAGCAGCGCGATTCGTCATGGGGACATTTAGTCAGCGCGAGAGCGTTACGGAGATGCTGAACAAGCTCCAGTGGCGGACACTTCAAGAAAGGCGTTACGCAATACGGAGAGGTTTATTATCGAAATTACGAGAGAGCACATTCCGGAAAGAGATGGGCAACATATACTACCGCCCGCATATATCTCGCGTAATGATCACAACGAAAGATCGGAGAAATTAGGGCATATACGGAGACTTACAAGCAGTCGTTCTTCCCACGCACAATTCGTGAATGGAACAGGGAAGGGGGGAATCAGACAGTGGTACAATAAGTACCCTCCGCCACACACCGTAAGGTGGCTCGCGGGAGTATAGATGTAGATGTAGATGTAGAAGACTGACTCTTCTTACTGACTATGTTTTGAACCATTCCTGTGACACTAGTTATAGATTCGATGCTTCACTTCAGGTTTACTGTATCCCTCTGACCTTCTTATTGACGATGAAACACAGATATTGCATCAGAATTAAGTACAAAAGGCACAATGCCGAATTAAGTACAAGAAGACTGACTCTTCTTACTGTCTATGTTTTGAACCATTCCTGTGACACTAGTTATAGACTCCGATGCTTCACTCCAGGTTTACTGTACACCTTGGACCTTCTTATTGACGATTGTACACAGATATTGCATCGGAATTAAGTACAAAAGGCACAATGCCGAATTAAGTACAAGGAGACTGACTCTTCTTACTATCTATGTTTTGAACCATTCCTGTGACACTAGTTATGGATTCCGATCGTTCATTTCAGGTTTACTGTATAACTTGGACCTTCTTATTGACGATGAAACACAGATATTGCATCGGAATTAAATACAAAAGTCACAATGCCGGCTTAAGTACAAGAAGACTGACCCTTCTTACTGTCTATGATTTGAACCATTCCTGTGACACTAGTTATGGATTCCGATCGTTCATTTCAGGTTTACTGTATCCCTTGGACCTTCTTATTGACGATGAAACACAGATATTGCATCGGAATTAAATACAAAATGCACAATGCCGACTAATGTACAAGAAGACTGACTCTTCCGACAGTCTATGTTTTGAACCATTCCTGTGACACTAGTTATAGATTCCGGTGCTTCACTCCAGGTTTACCTTATCCCTTGGACCTTCTTATTGACGATGAAACACAGAAATTGCATCGGAATTAAATATAAAACGCACAATGCCGCCTTAAGTACAAGAAAACTGACACATCTTACTGTCTATGATTTGAACCATTCGTGTGACTCTAGTTATAGATTCCGATGCTTCACTTCAGGTTTACTGTATCCCTCTGACCGTCTTATTGACGATGAAACACAGAAATTGCATCGGAATTAAATACAAAAGGCACAATGCCGACTTAAGTACAAGAAGACTGAATCTTCTTACTGTCTATGTTTTGAACCATTCCTGTGACACTAGTTATAGATTCCGATGCTTCAATTCAGGTCTACTGTATCCATTGGACCTTCTTATTGACGATGAAACACAGAAATTGCATAGGAATTAAATACAATAGGCACAACGCCGACTTAAGTACAAGAAGACTGACTCTTCTTACTGACTATGTTTTGAACTATTCCTGTGACACTTGTTATAGATTCCGATGCTTCACATCAGATTAACTGTATCCCTCTGACCTTCTTATTGGCGATGAAACACAGAAATTGCATCGGAATTAAATACAAAAGGCACAATGCCGACTTAAGTACATGTAGACTGACTTTTCCTACTCTCTATGTTTTGAACCATTTCTGTGACACTAGTTATAGATTCCGATGGTTCATTTCAGGTTTACTGTATCCCTCGGACCTTCTTATTGACGATGAAACACAGAAATTGCATCGGAATTAAATACAAAAGGCACAATGCCGACTTAACTACAAGAAGTCTGACTCTTCTTACTGACTATGTTTTGAACCATTCCTGTGACACTAGTTATAGATTCCGATGCTTAACTTCAGGATTACTGTATCCCTTGGACCTTCTTATTGACGATGAAACACAGAAATTACATCGGAATTACATAGAAAAGGCACAATGCCGACTTAAGTGCGAGCATACTGACTCATCTTACTGTCTATGTTTTGAACCGTCCCTGTGACACTAGTTATAAATTCCGATGCTTCACTCCAGTTTTACTGTATCCCTTGGACCATCTTATTGACGATGAAACACAGAAATTGCATCGGAATTTATTACAAGAAGCACAATGCCGACTTAAGTACAAAATGACTGACTCTTCTTACTGGCTATGTTTTGAACCATCCCTGGGACACTAGTTATAGATTCCGATGCTTCACTCCAGGTTTACTGTATCCCTTGGACCTTCTTATTGACGATGAAATACAGAAATTGCATCGGAATTAAATACAATAGGCACAATGCTGACTTAAGTACAAGAAGACTGACTCTTCTTCCTGTCTATGTTTTTAACGATTCCTGTGACACTAGGTGTAGATTCCGATGCTTCACTTCAGGTTTACTGTATCCCTTGGACCTTCTTATTGACGATGAAACACAGAAATTGCATCGGAATTAAATAGAAAAGGCACAATGCCGACTTAAGTGCAAGAATACTGACTCATCTTACTGCCTATGTTTTGAACCGTCCCTGTGATACTAGTTATAGATTCCGATGCTTCACTCCAGGTTTACTGTATCCCTTGGACCTACGTATTGACGATGAAACACAGAAATTGCATCGGAATTAATTACAAAAATACAGTGCCGACTTAAGTACAAGCTTCATCATAGGTTTAAGAGTAGTCGAATCATAGCTGATAAGGAAAAGCTGAACGAAGCGAAAAAGAGCGTAAAGAGAGCAATGAGAGAAGCATTCAACGAATTCGTACATAAAACAATTGCAAACAATCTAAACAAGAACCCTAAAAAGTTTTGGTCATATGTAAAATCGGTAAGCGGATCTAAATCCCCTATTCAGTCACTCGTTGACCACGATGGCACCGAAACAGAGGACGACCGAAGAAAGGCAGAAATACTGAATTCTTTGTTCCGAAACTGTTTCACTGCGGAAAATCGTAACACGACCCTGACTTCAGCCGTCGCACGGACGCCAAAATGGAAAATATTGAAATAAACGATATCGAAATTGAAAAACAGCTGCTATCACTTAGTAGCGGAAAAGCATCCGGACCAGACGAGATACCCTTAAGATTCTACAGTGATTATGCTAAAGAACTTGCCCCCTTTCTATCAGCAATTTATCGTAGATCGCTGGAAGAACGTAAAGTACCTAGCGACTGGAAGAAAGCGCAGGTCGTTCCCATTTTCAAGAAGGGTCATAAATCAGATGCGAATAATTATAGGCCTATTTCGCTTACGTCAATCTGTTGTAGAATAATGGAACATGTTTTGTGTTCTCGTATTATGACGTTCTTAGATAATACAAATCTCCTTCATCATAACCAACATGGATTTCGCAAACAGAGATCATGTGAAACTCAGCTCACCCTATTTGCCCAAGAAATTCACAGTGCCGTAGACACTGGCGAGCAGATTGATGCCGTATTCCTGGACTTCAGGAAGGCATTTGATACGGTTCCGCACTTACGTTTAGTGAAAAAAATACGAGCTTACGGAATATCGGACCAGGTTTGTGATTGGATTCAGGATTTCCTAGAAGAAAGAACACAACATGTCATTCTTAGCGGTTCAAAATCTGCAGATGTAGAGGTAATTTCGGGAGTACCGCAGGGAAGCGTGATAGGACCTTTATTGTTTACAATATACATAAATGACTTAGTTGACAACTTCGGTAGCTCCGTGAGGCTATTTGCTGATGACACGGTTGTCTACAAGAAAGTAGCAACATCAGAAGACTCGTACGTACTCCAGGAGGACCTGCAGAGGATTAATGCATGGTGCGACAGCTGGCAGCTTTCCCTAAACGTAGATAAATGTAATATAAGGCGCATACATAGGGGCAGAAATCCATTCCAGTACGATTATGCCATAGGTGGTAAATCATTGAAAGCGGTAACGACCGTAAAATTCTTAGGAGTTACTATCCGGAGCGATCTGAAGTGGAATGATCACATAAAACAAATAGTGGGAAAAGCAGGCGCCAGGTTGAGATTCATAGGAAGAATTCTAAGAAAATGTGACTCATCGACGAAAGAGGTAGCTTACAAAACGCTTGTTCGTCCGATTCTTGAGTATTGCTCATCAGTATGGGACCCTTACCAGGTTGGATTAATAGAAGAGATAGACCTGATCCAGCGAAAAGCAGCGCGATTCGTCATGGGGACATTTAGTCAGCGCGAGAGCGTTACAGAGATGCTGAACAAGCTCCAGTGGCGGACACTTCAAGAAAGGCGTTACGCAATACGGAGAGGTTTATTATCGAAATTACGAGAGAGCACATTCCGGAAAGAGATGGGCAACATATTACTACCGCCCGCATATATCTCGCGTAATGATCACAACGAAAAGATCGGAGAAATTAGGGCATATACGGAGACTTACAAGCAGTCGTTCTTCCCACGCACAATTCGTGAATGGAACAGGGAAGGGGGGATCAGACAGTGGTACAATAAGTACCCTCCGCCACACACCGTAAGGTGGCTCGCGGAGTATAGATGTAGATGTAGATGTAGAAGACTGACTCTTCTTACTGACTATGTTTTGAACCATTCCTGTGACACTAGTTATAGATTCCGATGCTTCACTTCAGGTTTACTGTATCCCTCTGACCTTCTTATTGACGATGAAACACAGATATTGCATCAGAATTAAGTACAAAAGGCACAATGCCGAATTAAGTACAAGAAGACTGACTCTTCTTACTGTCTATGTTTTTAACCATTCCTGTGACACTAGTTATAGACTCCGATGCTTCACTCCAGGTTTACTGTACACCTTGGACCTTCTTATTGACGATTGTACACAGATATTGCATCGGAATTAAGTACAAAAGGCACAATGCCGAATTAAGTACAAGGAGACTGACTCTTCTTACTATCTATGTTTTGAACCATTCCTGTGACACTAGTTATGGATTCCGATCGTTCATTTCAGGTTTACTGTATCCCTTGGACCTTCTTATTGACGATGAAACACAGATATTGCATCGGAATTAAATACAAAAGCCACAATGCCGGCTTAAGTACAAGAAGACTGACTCTTCCAACTGTCTATGCTTTGAACCATTCCTGTGCCACTAGTTATAGATTCCGATGCTTCACTTCAGGTTTACTGTATCCCTCTGACCGTCTTATTGACGATGAATCACAGAAATTACATCGGAATTAAATAGAAAAGGCACAATGCCGACTTAAGTTCTAGAAGACTGACTCTTCCTACTGTCTATGTTTTGAACCATTCCTGTGACACTAGTTATAGACTCTGATGCTTCACTCCAGGTTTACTGTATCCCTTGGACCTTCTTATTGAAGATGAAACACAGAAATTGCATCAGAATTAAATACAAAAGGCACAATGCCGAATTAAGTACAAGAAGACTGACCCTTCTTACTGTCTATGATTTGAACCATTCCTGTGACACTAGTTATGGATTCCGATCGTTCATTTCAGGTTTACTGTATCCCTTGGAACTTCTTATTGACGATGAAACACAGATATTGCATCGGAATTAAATACAAAAGGCACAATGCCGATTTAAGTACAAGAAGACTGACTCTTCCAACTGTCTACGTTTTGAACCATTCCTGTGCCACTAGTTATAGATTCTGATGTTTCACTTCAGGTTTACTGTATCCCTCTGACCGTCTTATTGACGATGAAACACAGAAATTGCATTGGAATTAAATAGAAAAGGCACAATGCTGACTTATGTACTAGAAGACTGACCCTTCCTACTGTCTATGTTTTGAACCATTCCTGTGACACTAGTTATAGATTCCGATGCTTCACTCCAGGTTTACTGTATTCCTTGGACGTTCTTATTGACGATGAAACACAGAAATTGCATCGGAATTAAATACCAAAGGCACAATGCCGACTAATGTACAAGAAGACTGACTCTTCCGACAGTCTATGTTTTCAACCATTCCTGTGACACTAGTTATAGATTCCGGTGCTTCACTCCAGGTTTACTGTATCCCTTGGACCTTCTTATTGACGATGAAACACAGAAATTGCATCGGAATTAAATATAAAACGCACAATGCCGCCTTAATTACAAGAAAACTGACACATCTTACTGTCTATGATTTGAACCATTCGTGTGACACTAGTTATAGATTCCGATGCTTCACTTCAGGTTTCCTGTATCCCTCTGACCGTCTTATTGACGATGAAACACAGAAATTGCATCGGAATTAAATACAAAAGGCACAATGCCGACTTAAGTACAAGAAGACTGACTTTTCCTACTCTCTATGTTTTGAACCATTTCTGTGACACTAGTTATAGATTCCGATGGTTCATTTCAGGTTTACTGTATCCCTTGGACCTTCTTATTGACGATGAAACACAGAAATTGCATCGGAATTAAATACAAAAGGCACAATGCCGACTTAAGTACATGTAGACTGACTTTTAATACTCTCTATGTTTTGAACCATTTCTGTGACACTAGTTATAGATTCCGATGCTTCAATTCAGGTCTTCTGTATCCCTTGGACCTTCTTATTGACGATGAAACACAGAAATTGCATAGGAATTAAATACAATAGGCACAATGCCGACTTAAGTACAAGAAGACTGACTCTTCTTACTGACTATGCTTTGAACTATTCCTGTGACACTAGTTATAGATTCCGATGCTTCACATCAGATTTACTGTATCCCTCTGACCTTCTTATTGACGATGAAACACAGAAAATGCATCGGAATTAAATACAAAAGGCACAATACCGACTTAAGTACATGTAGACTGACTTTTCCTACTCTCTATGTTTTGAACCATTTCTGTGACACTAGTTATAGATTCCGATGGTTCATTTCAGGTTTACTGTATCCCTTGGACCTTCTTATTGACGATGAAACACAGAAATTGCATCGGAATTAAATACAAAAGGCACAATGCCGACTTAACTACAAGAAGTCTGACTCTTCTTACTGACTATGTTTTGAACCATTCCTGTGACACTAGTTATAGATTCCGATGCTTAACTTCAGGATTACTGTATCCCTTGGACCTTCTTATTGACGATGAAACACAGAAATTAGATCGGAATTACATAGAAAAGGCACAATGCCGACTTAAGTACGAGCATACTGACTCATCTTACTGTCTATGTTTTGAACCGTCCCTGTGACACTAGTTATAAATTCCGGTGCTTCACTCCAGGTTTACTGTATCCCTTGGACCTTCTTATTGACGATGAAACACAGAAATTGAATCGGAATTAAATACAAAAAGCACAATGCCGTCTTAAGTACAAGAAGACTGACTCTTCTTACTGACTATGATTTGAACCATTCCTGTGACACTAGTTATAGATTCCGATGATTCACTTCAGGTTAACTGTATACCTTGGACCTTCTTATTGACGATGAAACATAGATATTGCATCGGAATTAAATACAAAAGGCACAATGCCGAATTAAGTACAAGGAGACCGACTCTTCTTACTGTCTATGTTTTGAAGCATTCCTGTGACACTAGTTATGGATTCCGATCGTTCATTTCAGGTTTACTGTATCCCTTGGACCTTCTTATTTACGATGAAACACAGATATTGCATCGGAATTAAATACAAAAGGCACATTGCCGACTTAAGTACAACAAGACTGACTTTTCCAACTGTCTATGTTTTGAACCATTCCTGTGCCACTAGTCATAGATTACCATGCTTCACTTCAGGTTTACTGTATACCTCTGACCGTCTTATTGACGATGAATCACAGAAATTGCATCGGAATTAAATAGAAAAGGCACAATGCAGACTTAAGTACTAGAAGACTGACTCCTCCTACCGTCTATGTTTGAACCACTCCTGTGACACTAGTTATAGACTCCGATGCTTCACTCCAGGTTTACTGTATCCCTTGGACCTTCTTATTGACGATGAAACACAGAAATTGCATCAGAATTAAATACAAAAAGCACAATGCCGAGTTAAGTACAAGAAGACTGACTCTACTTACTGACTATGATTTGCACCATTCCAGTGACACTAGTTATGGATTCCGATCGTTCATTTCAGGTTTACTGTATCCCTTGGACGTTCTTATTGACGATGAAACACAGAAATTGCATTGGAATTAGATAGAAAAGGCACAATGCCGACTTAAGTACTAGAAGAATGACTCTTCCTACTGTCTATGTTTTGAACCATTCCTGTGACACTAGTTATAGACTCCGATGCTTCACTCCAGGTTTACTGAATCCCTTGGACCTTCTTATTGACGATGAAACACAGAAATTGCATCAGAATTAAATACAAAAGGCACAAATCAGAATTAAGTACTAGAAGACTGACTCTTCCTACTGTCTATGTTTGAACCATTCCTGTGACACTAGTTATAGACTCCGATGCTTCACTCCAGGTTTACTGTATCCCTTGGACCTTCTTATTGACGATGAAACACAGAAATTGCATCAGAATTAAATACAAAAAGCACAATGCCGAATTAAGTACAAGAAGACTGACTCTTCTTACTGTCTATGCTTTGAACCATTCCAGTGACACTAGTTATGGATTCCGATCGTTCATTTCAGGTTTACTGTATCCCTTGGACCTTCTTATTGACGATGAAACACAGATATTACATCGGAATAAAATACAAAAGCCACAATGCCGGCTTAAGTACAAGAAGACTGACTCTTCCAACTGTCTATGCTTTGAACCATTCCTGTGCCACTAGTTATAGATTCCGATGCTTCACTTCAGGTTTACTGTATCCCTCTGACCGTCTTATTGACGATGAATCACAGAAATTGCATCGGAATTAAATAAAAAAGGCACAATGCCGACTTAAGTGCTAGAAGACTGACCCTTCCTACTGTCTATGTTTTGAACCATTCCTGTGACACTAGTTATAGACTCTGATGCTTCACTCCAGGTTTACTGTATCCCTTGGACCTTCTTATTGACGATGAAACACAGAAATTGCATCAGAATTAAATACAAAAGGTACAATGCCGAATTAAGTACAAGAAGACTGACCCTTCTTACTGTCTATGATTTGAACCATTCCTGTGACACTAGTTATGGATTCCGATCGTTCATTTCAGGTTTACTGTATCCCTTGGACCTTCTTATTGACGATGAAACACAGATATTGCATCGGAATTAAATACAAAATGCACAATGCCGACTAATGTACAAGAAGACTGACTCTTCCGACAGTCTATGTTTTGAACCATTCCTGTGACACTAGTTATAGATTCCGGTGCTTCACTCCAGGTTTACCTTATCCCTTGGACCTTCTTATTGACGATGAAACACAGAAATTGCATCGGAATTAAATACAATAGGCACAATGCCGACTTAAGTACAAGAAGACTGAATCTTCTTACTGTCTATGTTTTGAACCATTCCTGTGACACTAGTTATAGATTCCGATGCTTCAATTCAGGTCTACTGTATCCATTGGACCTTCTTATTGACGATGAAACACAGAAATTGCATAGGAATTAAATACAATAGGCACAATGCCGACTTAAGTACAAGAAGACTGACTCTTCCTACTGACTATGTTTTGAACTATTCCTGTGACACTTGTTATGGATTCCGATGCTTCACATCAGATTAACTGTATCCCTCTGACCTTCTTATTGGCGATGAAACACAGAAATTGCATCGGAATTAAATACAAAAGGCACAATGCCGACTTAAGTACATGTAGACTGACTTTTCCTACTCTCTATGTTTTGAACCATTTCTGTGACACTAGTTATAGATTCCGATGGTTCATTTCAGGTTTACTGTATCCCTTGGACCTTCTTATTGACGATGAAACACAGAAATTGCATCGGAATTAAAT
The DNA here is from genome assembly GCF_021461385.2 of Schistocerca piceifrons. Classification (NCBI taxonomy): domain Eukaryota; kingdom Metazoa; phylum Arthropoda; class Insecta; order Orthoptera; family Acrididae; genus Schistocerca; species Schistocerca piceifrons. The sequence continues at coordinate 7,368 of NW_025727994.1, read as the reverse complement.
ACAAAAGGCACAATGCCGACTTAACTACAAGAAGTCTGACTCTTCTTACTGACTATGTTTTGAACCATTCCTGTGACACTAGTTATAGATTCCGATGCTTAACTTCAGGATTACTGTATCCCTTGGACCTTCTTATTGACGATGAAACACAGAAATTACATCGGAATTACATAGAAAAGGCACAATGCCGACTTAAGTGCGAGCATACTGACTCATCTTACTGTCTATGTTTTGAACCGTCCCTGTGACACTAGTTATAAATTCCGATGCTTCACTCCAGTTTTACTGTATCCCTTGGACCATCTTATTGACGATGAAACACAGAAATTGCATCGGAATTTATTACAAGAAGCACAATGCCGACTTAAGTACAAAATGACTGACTCTTCTTACTGGCTATGTTTTGAACCATCCCTGGGACACTAGTTATAGATTCCGATGCTTCACTCCAGGTTTACTGTATCCCTTGGACCTTCTTATTGACGATGAAACACAGAAATTGCATCGGAATTAAATAGAAAAGGCACAATGCCGACTTAAGTGCAAGAATACTGACTCATCTTACTGCCTATGTTTTGAACCGTCCCTGTGACACTAGTTATAGATTCCGATGCTTCACTCCAGGTTTACTGTATCCCTTGGACCTACTTATTGACGATGAAACACAGAAATTGCATCGGAATTAATTACAAAAATACAGTGCCGACTTAAGTACAAGCTTCATCATAGGTTTAAGAGTAGTCGAATCATAGCTGATAAGGAAAAGCTGAACGAAGCGAAAAAGAGCGTAAAGAGAGCAATGAGAGAAGCATTCAACGAATTCGTACATAAAACAATTGCAAACAATCTAAACAAGAACCCTAAAAAGTTTTGGTCATATGTAAAATCGGTAAGCGGATCTAAATCCCCTATTCAGTCACTCGTTGACCACGATGGCACCGAAACAGAGGACGACCGAAGAAAGGCAGAAATACTGAATTCTTTGTTCCGAAACTGTTTCACTGCGGAAAATCGTAGCACGACCCTGACTTCAGCCGTCGGACGGACGCCAAAATGGAAAATATTGAAATAAACGATATCGAAATTGAAAAACAGCTGCTATCACTTAGTAGCGGAAAAGCATCCGGACCAGACGAGATACCCTTAAGATTCTACAGTGATTATGCTAAAGAACTTGCCCCCTTTCTATCAGAAATTTATCGTAGATCGCTGGAAGAACGTAAAGTACCTAGCGACTGGAAGAAAGCGCAGGTCGTTCCCATTTTCAAGAAGGGTCATAAATCAGATGCGAATAATTATAGGCCTATTTCGCTTACGTCAATCTGTTGTAGAATAATGGAACATGTTTTGTGTTCTCGTATTATGACGTTCTTAGATAATACAAATCTCCTTCATCATAACCAACATGGATTTCGCAAACAGAGATCATGTGAAACTCAGCTCACCCTATTTGCCCAAGAAATTCACAGTGCCGTAGACACTGGCGAGCAGATTGATGCCGTATTCCTGGACTTCAGGAAGGCATTTGATACGGTTCCGCACTTACGTTTAGTGAAAAAAATACGAGCTTACGGAATATCGGACCAGGTTTGTGATTGGATTCAGGATTTCCTAGAAGAAAGAACACAACATGTCATTCTTAGCGGTTCAAAATCTGCAGATGTAGAGGTAATTTCGGGAGTACCGCAGGGAAGCGTGATAGGACCTTTATTGTTTACAATATACATAAATGACTTAGTTGACAACTTCGGTAGCTCCGTGAGGCTATTTGCTGATGACACGGTTGTCTACAAGAAAGTAGCAACATCAGAAGACTCGTACGTACTCCAGGAGGACCTGCAGAGGATTAATGCATGGTGCGACAGCTGGCAGCTTTCCCTAAACGTAGATAAATGTAATATAAGGCGCATACATAGGGGCAGAAATCCATTCCAGTACGATTATGCCATAGGTGGTAAATCATTGAAAGCGGTAACGACCGTAAAATTCTTAGGAGTTACTATCCGGAGCGATCTGAAGTGGAATGATCACATAAAACAAATAGTGGGAAAAACAGGCGCCAGGTTGAGATTCATAGGAAGAATTCTAAGAAAATGTGACTCATCGACGAAAGAGGTAGCTTACAAAACGCTTGTTCGTCCGATTCTTGAGTATTGCTCATCAGTATGGGACCCTTACCAGGTTGGATTAATAGAAGAGATAGACCTGATCCAGCGAAAAGCAGCACGATTCGTCATGGGGACATTTAGTCAGCGCGAGAGCGTTACGGAGATGCTGAACAAGCTCCAGTGGCGGACACTTCAAGAAAGGCGTTACGCAATACGGAGAGGTTTATTATCGAAATTACGAGAGAGCACATTCCGGAAAGAGATGGGCAACATATTACTACCGCCCGCATATATCTCGCGTAATGATCACAACGAAAAGATCGGAGAAATTAGGGCATATACGGAGACTTACAAGCAGTCGTTTTTCCCACGCACAATTCGTGAATGGAACAGGGAAGGGGGGATCAGACAGTGGTACAATAAGTACCCTCCGCCACACACCGTAAGGTGGCTCGCGGAGTATAGATGTAGATGTAGATGTAGAAGACTGACTCTTCTTACTGACTATGTTTTGAACCATTCCTGTGACACTAGTTATAGATTCCGATGCTTCACTTCAGGTTTACTGTATCCCTCTGACCTTCTTATTGACGATGAAACACAGATATTGCATCAGAATTAAGTACAAAAGGCACAATGCCGAATTAAGTACAAGAAGACTGACTCTTCTTACTGTCTATGTTTTGAACCATTCCTGTGACACTAGTTATAGACTCCGATGCTTCACTCCAGGTTTACTGTACACCTTGGACCTTCTTATTGACGATTGTACACAGATATTGCATCGGAATTAAGTACAAAAGGCACAATGCCGAATTAAGTACAAGGAGACTGACTCTTCTTACTATCTATGTTTTGAACCATTCCTGTGACACTAGTTATGGATTCCGATCGTTCATTTCAGGTTTACTGTATAACTTGGACCTTCTTATTGACGATGAAACACAGATATTGCATCGGAATTAAATACAAAAGTCACAATGCCGGCTTAAGTACAAGAAGACTGACTCTTCCAACTGTCTATGCTTTGAACCATTCCTGTGCCACTAGTTATAGATTCCGATGCTTCACTTCAGGTTTACTGTATCCCTCTGACCGTCTTATTGACGATGAATCACAGAAATTGCATCGGAATTAAATAGAAAAGGCACAATGCCGACTTAAGTACTAGAAGACTGACTCTTCCTACTGTCTATGTTTTGAACCATTCCTGTGACACTAGTTATAGACTCTGATGCTTCACTCCAGGTTTACTGTATCCCTTGGACCTTCTTATTGAAGATGAAACACAGAAATTGCATCAGAATTAAATACAAAAGGCACAATGTCGAATTAAGTACAAGAAGACTGACCCTTCTTACTGTCTATGATTTGAACCATTCCTGTGACACTAGTTATGGATTCCGATCGTTCATTTCAGGTTTACTGTATCCCTTGGAACTTCTTATTGACGATGAAACACAGATATTGCATCGGAATTAAACACAAAAGGCACAATGCCGATTTAAGTACAAGAAGACTGACTCTTCCAACTGTCTACGATTTGAACCATTCCTGTGCCACTAGTTATAGATTCCGATGTTTCACTTCAGGTTTACTGTATCCCTCTGACCGTCTTATTGACGATGAAACACAGAAATTGCATTGGAATTAAATAGAAAAGGCACAATGCTGACTTATGTACTAGAAGACTGACCCTTCCTACTGTCTATGTTTTGAACCATTCCTGTGACACTAGTTATAGATTCCGATGCTTCACTCCAGGTTTACTGTATTCCTTGGACGTTCTTATTGACGATGAAAAACAGAAATTGCATCGGAATTAAATACAAAAGGCACAATGCCGACTAATGTACAAGAAGACTGACTCTTCCGACAGTCTATGTTTTGAACCATTCCTGTGACACTAGTTATAGATTCCGGTGCTTCACTCCAGGTTTACTGTATCCCTTGGACCTTCTTATTGACGATGAAACACAGAAATTGCATCGGAATTAAATATAAAACGCACAATGCCGCCTTAATTACAAGAAAACTGACACATCTTACTGTCTATGATTTGAACCATTCGTGTGACACTAGTTATAGATTCCGATGCTTCACTTCAGGTTTACTGTATCCCTCTGACCGTCTTATTGACGATGAAACACAGAAATTGCATCGGAATTAAATACAAAAGGCACAATGCCGACTTAAGTACAAGAAGACTGACTTTTCCTACTCTCTATGTTTTGAACCATTTCTGTGACACTAGTTATAGATTCCGATGGTTCATTTCAGGTTTACTGTATCCCTTGGACCTTCTTATTGACGATGAAACACAGAAATTGCATCGGAATTAAATACAAAAGGCACAATGCCGACTTAAGTACATGTAGACTGACTTTTAATACTCTCTATGTTTTGAACCATTTCTGTGACACTAGTTATAGATTCCGATGCTTCAATTCAGGTCTTCTCTATCCCTTGGACCTTCTTATTGACGATGAAACACAGAAATTGCATAGGAATTAAATACAATAGGCACAATGCCGACTTAAGTACAAGAAGACTGACTCTTCTTACTGACTATGCTTTGAACTATTCCTGTGACACTAGTTATAGATTCCGATGCTTCACATCAGATTTGCTGTATCCCTCTGACCTTCTTATTGACGATGAAACACAGAAATTGCATCGGAATTAAATACAAAAGGCACAATACCGACTTAAGTACATGTAGACTGACTTTTCCTACTCTCTATGTTTTGAACCATTTCTGTGACACTAGTTATAGATTCCGATGGTTCATTTCAGGTTTACTGTATCCCTTGGACCTTCTTATTGACGATGAAACACAGAAATTGCATCGGAATTAAATACAAAAGGCACAATGCCGACCTAACTACAAGAAGTCTGACACTTCTTACTGACTATGTTTTGAACCATTCCTGTGACACTAGTTATAGATTCCGATGCTTAACTTCAGGATTACTGTATCCCTTGGACCTTCTTATTGACGATGAAACACAGAAATTACATCGGAATTACATAGAAAAGGCACAATGCCGACTTAAGTACGAGCATACTGACTCATCTTACTGTCTATGTTTTGAGCCGTCCCTGTGACACTAGTTATAAATTCCGGTGCTTCACTCCAGGTTTACTGTATCCCTTGGGCCTTCTTATTGACGATGAAACACAGAAATTGAATCGGAATTAAATACAAAAAGCACAATGCCGTCTTAAGTACAAGAAGACTGACTCTTCTTACTGACTATGATTTGAACCATTCCTGTGACACTAGTTATGGATTCCGATGATTCACTTCAGGTTAACTGTATACCTTGGACCTTCTTATTGACGATGAAACATAGATATTGCATCGGAATTAAATACAAAAGGCACAATGCCGAATTAAGTACAAGGAGACCGACTCTTCTTACTGTCTATGTTTTGAAGCATTCCTGTGACACTAGTTATGGATTCCGATCGTTCATTTCAGGTTTACTGTATCCCTTGGACCTTCTTATTTACGATGAAACACAGATATTGCATCGGAATTAAATACAAAAGGCACATTGCCGACTTAAGTACAACAAGACTGACTCTTCCAACTGTCTATGTTTTGAACCATTCCTGTGCCACTAGTCATAGATTACCATGCTTCACTTCAGGTTTACTGTATACCTCTGACCGTCTTATTGACGATGAATCACAGAAATTGCATCGGAATTAAATAGAAAAGGCACAATGCAGACTTAACTACTAGAAGACTGACTCCTCCTACTGTCTATGTTTGAACGACTCCTGTGACACTAGTTATAGACTCCGATGCTTCACTCCAGGTTTACTGTATCCCTTGGACCTTCTTATTGACGATGAAACACAGAAATTGCATCAGAATTAAATACAAAAAGCACAATGCCGAATTAAGTACAAGAAGACTGACTCTTCTTACTGACTATGATTTGAACCATTCCAGTGACACTAGTTATGGAATCCGATCGTTCATTTCAGGTTTACTGTATCCCTTGGACGTTCTTATTGACGATGAAACACAGAAATTGCATCGGAATTAGATAGAAAAGGCACAATGCCGACTTAAGTACTAGAAGACTGACTCTTCCTACTGTCTATGTTTTGAACCATTCCTGTGACACTAGTTATAGACTCCGATGCTTCACTCCACGTTTACTGAATCCCTTGGACCTTCTTATTGACGATGAAACACAGAAATTGCATCAGAATTAAATACAAAAGGCACAATGCAGAATTAAGTACTAGAAGACTGACTCTTCCTACTGTCTATGTTTGAACCATTCCTGTGACACTAGTTATAGACTCCGATGCTTCACTCCAGGTTTACTGTATCCCTTGGACCTTCTTATTGACGATGAAACACAGAAATTGCATCAGAATTAAATACAAAAAGCACAATGCCGAATTAAGTACAAGAAGACTGACTCTTCTTACTGTCTATGCTTTGAACCATTCCAGTGACACTAGTTATGGATTCCGATCGTTCATTTCAGGTTTACTGTATCCCTTGGACCTTCTTATTGACGATGAAACACAGAAATTGCATCGGAATTAGATAGAAAAGGCACAATGCCGACTTAAGTACTAGAAAACTGACTCTACCTACTGTCTATGTTTTGAACCATTCCTGTGACACTAGTTATAGATTCCGGTGCTTCACTCCAGGTTTACTGTATTCCTTGGACCTTCTTATTGACGATGAAACACAGAAATTGCATCGGAATTAAATACAAAAGGTACAATGCTGACTAATGTACAAGAAGACTGACTCTTCCGACAGTCTATGTTTTGAACCATTCCTGTGACACTAGTTATGGATTCCGATCGTTCATTTCAGGTTTACTGTATACCTTGGACCTTCTTATTGACGATGAAACACAGATATTACATCGGAATAAAATACAAAAGCCACAATGCCGGCTTAAGTACAAGAAGACTGACTCTTCCAACTGTCTATGCTTTGAACCATTCCTGTGCCACTAGTTATAGGTTCCGATGCTTCACTTCAGGTTTACTGTATCCCTCTGACCGTCTTATTGACGATGAATCACAGAAATTGCATCGGAATTAAATAAAAAAGGCACAATGCCGACTTAAGTACTAGAAGACTGACCCTTCCTACTGTCTATGTTTTGAACCATTCCTGTGACACTAGTTATAGACTCTGATGCTTCACTCCAGGTTTACTGTATCCCTTGGACCTTCTTATTGACGATGAAACACAGAAATTGCATCAGAA